>NC_068999.1:42302356-42302760 GCF_001194135.2 Octopus bimaculoides
ATCATCATCATCATCGTCATCATCGTCATCGTCATCATCATCATCATCATCACCATCATCATCATCATCATCATCATCATCGTCATCATCATCATCATCGTCATCGTCACCATCATCACTATCATCATTATCATCATCATTATCATCATCATCATCGTCATCATCGTCATCGTCATCATCATCATCATCATCATCATCATCATCATCATCATCTCTCTCTATATAATTATTTATATAGATATATATACTTGTATAAATACATATATGTGTATCTATATAAATGTATATATGTATATATATATATATATACACACAAATATATACATATATTAATGTGCTTCACTTATACAAATATATTTATCTATATATGTATATATATATATATATATATATATATATATATA
>NC_068999.1:42304213-42305698 GCF_001194135.2 Octopus bimaculoides
TATATATATTGCCTGTATGTATGTACATTCTCCATTTTTGGTTTGATTGGTGCTTTAGAGCATTATTGGATCAGCACCATGCTCGTTCGGTTGCAATATCGTAAAGAAAATGTATTTTTAAAAATACGGTGCCTTGTTCTTTTTTGTCATCGGTTGCGCAACCATTCACCCTTTAAATTTTAAGGCCTTGTATATTTTTATTGTCCCCGGTATCATGATCATCGACAGCCAATGCAGATCGAAGCTTCGCTGTTTTCTAAGAATCAAAGTTTTTCTATAGTTTGATTCATGTGGTTTGCTTCATATCCTCTCACTCCAGTAATAGGAGGATGAGAACTGAAAATTTATTTTGGCAGTTCGGTTTGCGAACTTTCTAACAGAATAGTTATCATCTTTGCCTCTATGGAATTTTAATCATAAGTAGTTAAATTTCGTCACAGAATATCGGAATGGGTATTCAACTGAGGATTCGCGCGCAACTTTGTAAAATTGACTTCTTTTGTTCGACAACTGCTATTTTATGTTTTGGTTCAACCAGTATTCATGTTCGCTAAAAATATAATATTCAGTAAGAAAATGAAATGTAGAGAACTCGCGGTTGTGTAGGCCAAAATTCAAAGAGTGTTTGTGAATGAAAAACATCAGTCAGTTAAAAATTAGACCCCTGGGTGCATTCTTGGGTACCTGTGTATGGAATGAATACTATCCAAGATAAGGAAGCAATAATTTGTTGAAGAATCTCGTCGATCTGTGTGTAAGTGGGAAATATCGTCTTACCCAGGATAAGACGTTCATGATTGTATATCGTATCAAATATTGTTGTAAAGCAGCTTAAAGTAGATTACCTTTATCTTCCTGGTTCTGAAATCATGGAACGATACTACTTGTAGGATCACAATAATACATTGATGTAACAAAGAATGGCTATAATGAAAATGTCCATTTCTAAAGTTCGGACGAACCTTTTCTCTGAGTGTCGGATAGACGATACTTCCTTAAGCGTAACGTTTCCATTTTTTTTTCAGGTATGATATTTACCTGTACAGTAACTGAGGATTATGTCCACAAGCCATTGTCAGGTTGATGCTAGCAGCGATATTGAAATAAAATTCTTTATATATTTCAATGAAGTGCATCCATAGTAGAGACCGTGATGTTGAACGTGATCGGCAAACCATCATGGCTATACAGCCCACAAGTATGGCGACACTATTCCTGAAAGTATCTAGGATGAATTGTCTTGAATTGTCAGATCAAATCTGTCATAGTTGCCGATGTAGCTATTATGGCGATTTGATGGGATTCCATTCTCGAATTATTAGGCATCGAAAATAGCCAGCAGAATGATGATGATGATGATGATGGTGATGATGATGATGATGATGATGATGATGATGATAATAATAATAATAATAGATGCGCGTGTGTTGGTGTAAAGTTATCTCTGTCTATGCCTGTCTTACTCTCTTTATATATATATATATA
>NC_068999.1:42306048-42306755 GCF_001194135.2 Octopus bimaculoides
ATATATATATATATACATATAAATATATATGTATATATACATCCATAAAAACATACATACATATTTACACGAAGATATGGACACACACACACACGGACACACATACATATATTACTATGTATATTTTTTTTTACTATCTAACAACTTATTACCAAATTTATGCACTCCCTTCTTAACCCACATAAATATATATCTCATTATACATATTTCTGAACCCATCTCACTGTTCCTATCACTCTCCTTTTCACTTACTCTCTCTCTCTCTCTCTCTCTCTCTCTCTCTCTCTCTCACACACACACACACACACATGCTCTCTTCCCCTATTTCCCGCAAAAGGTGCTCTGTGAGTCAAGCGCAGTGAACAGAAAATTCTACAAATATCTTAATAAATCAAATTATCGCTATTGCCGAAAATGGAATGGACAATTTCAAGGAGGCTGAGAGCAATATATTGCAGATACCAAGCAGAATGCAATGTTATAATCATGGGTATTCATTCAAGGGGATTGGAGTTCTTCTGTAATTACAATACAAAGTGTGTACCACAGCATCATGGATGCTGTTCACAAAGACGTACATGCGAAGGTACTTATACAACACACACACATGTGTGTATATATATATATATATATATATATATATATATATATATATATATATTGATAAATTAATAGATAGATACACATATATATATATGATTCATGTA
>NC_068999.1:42308875-42309347 GCF_001194135.2 Octopus bimaculoides
GGGGGACAGAGGGGGAGATAATAAGAGAACGATAGAGAAGGAGAAAGATATGCAATCTGATAATTTCGCGTGTTTTTTAAATATATTTTCTATTTCATATGGAATATATTCTTTTTTTTTTCAATTATTATCAAGTGATTTCAGAATGCTATCCCTAAATGTAATTCTATCAAACAATTATTTGCTTTCACCAGTAAACATATTCCCTAAATGGGCGATTATATTAAGCGGGGACAAATACACGCCCACACACATGCATGTACAAACACAGGCTCAGGCAGATATGTACGTACGTACACACTGTAGGAAGTAAATAAAAGTAAACACTAATCGTATCACCATGCATGCTTATTTCCACATGGATATACAACCATGCATATCCATACATGTAGATACGGATGCACGTTCCTTATTCAATACACACGCCATATAAGGCTGACTGACTATCTACATATATATATATATATATATA
>NC_068999.1:42309965-42310256 GCF_001194135.2 Octopus bimaculoides
ATATATATATATATATATATATATATATACTCATATCATATGTATTGTGCGGCTGTATGTTTGTTTGCATGTTATTACGTGTAAACAAAATATAATATAGATATAATTAAGTGCGAGTGTAGCATTGTGTTCATGTGTGAGGTGACGCTCCTCTTTACGTTGTGTGCCTTATATGCTTTCGTGCGTAGGACATTCATAACTGTCTCTGCGTGATTGTACCTCTATCTTTAGTCAAGTGAGTGTTTATAGCGTTACATATATATATATATATATATATATATATATATACAT
>NC_068999.1:42310266-42311472 GCF_001194135.2 Octopus bimaculoides
TTACATATATATATATATATATATATATATATATATACATACGTGTTTATGTATTTACGTGCCAATTTTGTGTGTTTGCGTGAGAGCGAATCTGATTTTATTATTTTGTGTTGTGTGATATTTATGTATATTAGCTTCATATTTGCATATTTGTTTATGATTGTTAACAATTTTTCTCGTTTCTTCATTCATATAATAGCCTGTGTATTTTGAATGAATAACCTGATACGTTCGGATATTTTCTCTGGTGTATTTCTTTCCTATGTATTCAT
This sequence comes from Octopus bimaculoides, assembly GCF_001194135.2. NCBI lineage: Eukaryota > Metazoa > Mollusca > Cephalopoda > Octopoda > Octopodidae > Octopus > Octopus bimaculoides. The sequence goes on from NC_068999.1 coordinate 42,310,539, forward strand.
ACATATATCTCTGACCGTATACAATAATTTGAGCCTGTATCTATAAAACATGTACATTCAGCATAACACGATAATTTAGATTCTTGCTGTATTTCTTTATATATAGTCTCGTGCGATGCTCTCCATCACTCTATACCTCTCCCCTCGTCTCTCTCTCTCTCTCTCTCTCTCTCTCTGTGTCCCTCTCTTCTTTTTCACCCTCTCCACATATACAATGCTTTGTTGGTGAGGTTTGTCAGCGAATACTTTACAAAGGAATTTGTAATTTTTCATCTCTTCGTATGGTGTTAAAAAAATTGTAATGTTATATTTCAGTCATCCTCTTCACTACTGGAACAAAATAGATGGCCCCCTCATCAGATTGTTAGGTTTGTACCAAGGTAGCTCCGTTGGTCAAAGGCAAATCTCTTCGGTCATTCGTAATCACGATGCAATTAGAACGCTCTGTTGAAACTTAGTTGAGCAGCAAATTCGAAAACTCATTCTGACTTTTCTTATGTGACTTTGGAATCTGATTCTAAATTCCATCTATTGGCTAGAAACGGAGCATTCGGTATCCAACTAATCGCGATAGACTTCCAGTATCTTGTCAGTTAACGCGGTGATTGGTGCAACATTTTGCTTACAAATACGTGAACTTGTGTTACATTAAAATTTGTATTTTTTTCTTTTTGAAGAAAGAAGAAAGCAAAGCACCACTGATGAAGTCACAGAAGTGTGACGAAAGAACTCTGGCCGAAATACCATTAATGTAAAATAAAGCTGAAGCAAATTAACACCAAATATATAGTGCGTGTGTTTTTATTGGCTAAACTGGCAACATGACCATCCCCAAATACAACAATATCAGTTTCAACACTCGATTTCACATCGAGAATCTTGCAAAACGAATATATAAACGTATATATATATATATATATATATATATATATAT
>NC_068999.1:42311765-42313524 GCF_001194135.2 Octopus bimaculoides
AAAAATATTGTTTAAAATTCCACAAAACTTTAAGAATCTACGAGACCTCCACCCCAACAATTCTCAACTGGAATCCATATGAACCTTGACGGTCCATGTAAGATTTTGTTGTTAAGGTTTTATCTGCAATTCATTGGTAATATTTCTGCAATTTGCAGAACCTTTTCACAATTTTTATACAGTTCCTAATAATGTTTAATCATAAAATTGCAATAGCGGTCTTTTCTGAAAGTCGAATAGCTATGGAGAGCCAGTAGAACAAACTTTCTATAAAAATCGGTACATAGGCAAAAAACAACAACAACAAAAAAACAAGCAAACAAAAACAAGGTTAAACACCAATGCCCTACACAATATATCTTCGAACCTTTATCTCTTATAATTTTACGACTTCGTTAGAAGTGAAGTAATGATTTCCTTTCCAGACGAGAACAGGCATAGATCAGTTTTCGTAAATATTTCATATAAATTTTTATACATAGAAAAAATATGTCACTAACATTTAGCAATATTGAAAGAGAAGTTGATTTTAAGGCAATAAAAGCGTTGACCGGTATTAGAAGTTTAATAAAATTCTTCAATTTTTAATTCGTTTAGTACGAACAGGCGAGTCTTCAAAAAGTCAAATCAAGCAATATTTTTTTGTTTTCTTGCTTTTGTCTTCAGCCTGTCTCACTCTCTCTTTCTCTCACGATTTATCTCTCCCTGTCTATCTATCTATCTATCTATCTATCTATCTATCTATCTATCTATCTATCTATCTATCTATCTATCTACCAATCTATCTATATATGTATATATATATATATATATATATATATCGTTATTATATTCCCATATAATGCATATGCATATATACATATTATATATATATATGTATATATATATATATATATATATATATATATACAAATATATATATACATATACATACATACATATATATACACACACACATATACAATTGTTTATATATAAACGAACATAAATATAGGTATATATGTATGTATATATATATATATATATATATATATATATATATATATATATATGCAGTGAAATATAGGTATGAAAAATGAAAAATATAAACACAGATACATATACATTAACACACACACGCACATAAATATATATATTCTCGTGGAGGTCTAGACACACACACTCACACACACATACATACACAAACGCATACAAACACACACGCACATTCATACGCATATCATATGATCTCTAAAAATGTCTAGGTAATGGTTCACTCGTATTCGGTGTAAACCACAGAACGTAAACAAAAGAAATAGTTTTTTTCTTTTTTTGGTGGGGTCTATTTGTGTGCTTGTTTATTTGTTTGTTCTGTATTGTTTTCATTATTTTTTTTTATTGTCTTTACTGTCTGTTCGTTGGTCCAGACAAAACGCACCCACTCGTCTATTTTATCAGGTTACTTTGATGTGGAAATGTGTTATTCATAAGAGACTTAGAAACAAAACAATAACAAAACAATAATAAAAGAAGGAAATACTATATAAGTAAATAAAACATAACAAAAAAGGTCTATAAAAAATATACTGGGAAAATCGAAAGACGATATTTCCGCCATTATCAAATGGCATTATATGACAATTTGCTTTCATTCCGGTTCAATTTTGTTGGACCTTTGAAAGTGTCCATAAATATACACAGATATGTATACACAGATATACATATACATATATATATATATATATATATACATACATATACATATATATATACATACATA
>NC_068999.1:42317057-42317737 GCF_001194135.2 Octopus bimaculoides
ATATATATGTATATATATATATGTATATATATATGTATACATATATACATATATATACATATATATATGTATATGTATATATGTATGTATATATATATGTATATATATACATATACATATATATATATATATATATACGTATGTATATATATATATATACAGACACATATTAATACACATATACACACACTGACACACACACACACACACGTATATATATTTGAGCGATATGAATTTGCATATGTATGTTGTGTATAAAAAATATGAAGCACAGCAAAATGACACCTAAGAGAAGAGGTAGGTGGCCCATAATGCATTGCGACGAAAAATAGGAAGATAGAAGAGAAATTTACTGCACACACGCGCACACGCACACATACAGACATACAGGCACACAGACAAGTTGCATCGCATTCTAATATTCGTAGTTTTTTTTTTTTTGAAGAGATTATGAATCATTTTCGGAGTGAATCAGAAATGCATGATGAGGAATAAATATACGCATATAGACTATTCCCACCTACCCAACTACGCGCGTGCACACACACACATATATAAACGCTTACATATATATATATATATATATATCTTTGTATGTGTGTGTGTGTGTGTGTTTATTTATGAGTGTGTATGCATAGATACATGTGTGTATATATGTATATTAATATAGATACATACAT
>NC_068999.1:42317854-42320522 GCF_001194135.2 Octopus bimaculoides
ATATGTATATATATATATATACGTACATTTTACAAAGGAAGAGTATGACTTCGCTGCTAGTTCTAACAAATCAGACTAAAATTGTATTATTAAAAGATTAAATTTATTGAAACTATCACTGAAGTAATTCTTATCCTTTTTCAAATATACCCAACTATGCCAAGGATTCCACACATTATCCAATACATACATACATACATACATACATACATACATACATACATACATACGTACATGCATACATACATGCATACATATATACATACATGAATACATATATACTGCACTCCTATATGTAACTGTGTGCAGGTTGTAAGTACTTTCGATCTGTTATTTTGTGCAACGTTGCTGCTTCGAATGATCTGGCTATTCTTATTTTAATTATATATGATATCTCAGGCTTGTTGTAGACTATTGTTTTCTTAGTGTGACTGACTCACCAGCATCTTGCTAGTAACTTAGGCAATGTATAAATGCTTGTCTATACATACATGCATGCATACATACATACATACATACGTACATATAAACATACATGCAAGAGAAATACGACATCCACGAACTTTTTATAAGGAGTTTGCAAATCCAATTCCCACGATACCCTTTCATCTTCCCACCTATTATTATTGGTGGAACAGGATATTTCCTAAACCCATTTGCAGCAAAGTATGACTCAACTTTGGACGTTGGGGGAAAGAATGCAAATCCTTAATTCATACACTCATACCCTAAAAATGATCGCGATATCAAGGACATATGTAAATGTGGAAAGGTTGGAACATCGAAACATATTCTTTCCAGCTGTTCATTGGCATTGGACAGGTGGTATACATGGAGACACAACCTGGTCCTTCAGGTTATCTTCAATTCTATAAAGAACCAAATTGATCTCAGCATCAGTGAAAAAACTCGTTGTATGTACCAACTAGAGATTTCATTACCTTCGTGCGCTCAGGTGAGTGGATCCGTTTCAATAAGAACAAGAAACTTACTGTGAGAGATGAAATGTGGAACGGCTATTGGGAGGTGACTGCAGATTTATCAGGGTGCCAGAGACTCTTTCCCAGCCCAGTTACGAAATACCAGACATTGTAATGTGGTGTGAAGAAAAGAAAATTGTAAATGTAGTCGATTTACAAATCTAGTTCCTTATAAAGATAACATGGACGACGCTTGGGCTCGAAAGATTGGCCGTTATGTAAACCTCCTAGGGGAATCTGAAGGCGCAGGCTGGAAAGCATTTTCCAATCGGAGTCGGATGTAGAGGGTTTGTCGGACACAGTGTGAGACGACTGTTGTTATCGTTAGGCCTAACTCATCGTAAGGTAAATACCACCATGAACGATATCCAAAATACAGTGGAGAAAGCTAGCCACTGGATTTGGTTAAAAAGAGACGATGAGCGATGACTAGAGAAATATTGAGCTTTATTTAATAACCAGTTGCTCTAGCAAGCGGGGCCCCATAACAGTGAGGGGTGGGGGCAGTGCGCATTGATACCGTCGAGGTGTAGGCCCCAAAACGACGCGCATTCTCTCCTGATGACACCATATACTTGCTGGCTCAAATGTCCTTAGCGGTTACCGAAGCTAACTTTTAGGTTAGTTGTTCCCACCACTGTCTGTAAATTTGTATGTGTGTATATTTACACGAACAAATATGCCTTCTTGTCTGCCTGTGAGTGTGTGTGTGTAATATAATCATATTTATATACTCAAGCTCACCCTACACACTGCCATACCAACACACTTAATGTTAATATTGTTTCGCCGAATGGAGAAACTTTCAAAAATCTCGCTCTAAGTGTTACTCTCGTATTTTCAGTCCATAGAGATGAAAAGAAGAAGGTAAAAACAGTATGAATAACAGAACTTCCGGGAAATATTGAACCATGATGACACATAGAAAAATATGGTGAAAAGAGTAAGCGTTAGAACTTTTTTGTTAAAAGAACATCATTTAAATACAACCCCTTAAAAAGGAACATCAATATGAGGTGGGGTTTACGCTGGTTAACGGCAATGAATACAACATTATATACAAGAATAGAGAAAATTGTGCTTTCATAGAAAACGTCTACCCGAATGTAATTAATTTTATTGAATTAAGTGTACATATATTTAAAATGTAAGTAATGTATATTTTAAACATGTTTGCGTGTAAAGGCGTTAATTATAAAATATATACGAGTTCACGCGAGGAATTTTCCTGAAAGAAAAATAAGTGAAGAAAATTTGTGCGAGAGGGTGCTACTAAAAAACGTTGTGTATGAATATTAATGTTATTGAATTGAGTTTATTAATCAAATATAGGGACAATTTTGTTGTGAACAAAATATAATGAAATGTTACGTGTTTAATAAGTAAGCATATACAGGCATATTCTTAGATACTTAAATGTCTGCATGTATGTATATATACATATATGTTTGTATATATATATATATATATATATATGTGCGTGTATATATATTTATATACATACATATATATGTGTGTATGTGTGTATATATATATGTGTATGAGACCCCCTTCGGTCGTGACTGACCATGGGATTGCACCTAGAAATATATATGTATACGTATCTATCTATCTATCTATCTCTCTCCCCTTCTCTCCCCCTCTCTCTCCCCCTCTCTCTCCCTCTCTCTCTCCCCTTCTCTCCCCCT
>NC_068999.1:42328378-42329189 GCF_001194135.2 Octopus bimaculoides
GTGTGTGTGTGTGTGTGTTTTGTGTGTGTGTGTGTGTGTATGTTTATATATATAAATAAAATTTTAAATGGTATTAGTGAATACATACATATATACAATACGCGCACACACGTACATATGTAAGTATGTAGATGTTTATCATTATATGTGCACATATGTGCGGGTATATATGAGCATATATATATATATATATATATATACTTGTGTGTGTATGTGTGTGCTTCTCGATATCTATATATCTGCCAACATACAGTCGTATAAATACTTACCTAGCTACCTACACACACACACACACGCACACCACATATACACGCACGTACTGAGACACACATGCACAAACACACACACACACACGCACAAGCACACACATATATACCCGCATATATATATTCTGTATATACTCAAAGACACTCGTAAATCAGGTGTGTGTATTCTTCGGAATTATATTCAGTAACTTCTATTGTATGAAAGACAGCGTGTATAATTTACGTGTGTGAAACTCCGAGTAACAATGGAGTCATTCAGTGGTTATTAACCTCTGTACATAAACTCAACATCATTTATTGATTAATTTTATCATTCTTTGCTTTCTACTCACAGATATATAAGATAACGCATATGTATATATGCATATATGCATGTATGCATATATGTATGTAAGTATGTAGATATGTATGTATGTACGTATTTACGTGTGTGGGTATGTATGTGGGTATGTATGTATGTAGATATGCATCTATGCATAAATGCATCTATATATATGTCTATATATGTAGATATGGATGTATATATATATATATATATATATATA
>NC_068999.1:42329989-42333318 GCF_001194135.2 Octopus bimaculoides
ATATATATATATATATATATATATATATATATATATATATATATATACACCCACACACGTGAACACAGACAGACACACACACACACACACTCACATGTATGTATATATATACAGAAAAATAATACAAAAATGGGACAAGAACGCAACAGGCGACAAGACATCCAAGCAGTTAGATGATACAAAAAGGGACAGGAAAAAAAAAACAAGTACGGGTCATTGGGTGTTTTCTTTCCTCAGTTGCGTTCCAGATTATCTTTACAGCTTCGGCTTGTTATACTTGAGACTGCTCCAATCTGGCCAGCCCCAAGTAAAATCCAAACTAAGAGCACATATATGTGTATGTGTGCATATGTGCATGCATGTATGTATATATGACACTGTATATGCATAGTATGTTTGCCTTCCCTCCCGCCGCGTGGTCCAGACCGTTTTCTTTCGGTCTGTGTGCGAGTCGTTCTTACTATCATTGCGCCCTTTATTTGTATATGTATATATGTACAATTGTGTTAGTATGAGAAAAAAGGAGAATATCCATGGCCGTGACTGTCTCCCTGCTTATATAGGAGGAACTTCGCGAAACATTTTACCTGGCAAGTTAGAAAATACTGACAACATATATATCGACCTCCAACTAGAGAAGATTCACACAAGATAGCTATGGCAAAGTATATGAAGCGCTCATGATCACAAAGTTAACTTTTTAACCAGATACACGTAAGTTATCAAAACTTCATAAACTGAAGATAAATTACTTCTATTGACAAATAATGAAGACATATCTTATCTTGAGAAATTTCACCTCGTTACATTACATGATGGCTAAATCTTTTGATAAATATATTCCAAAATTTAGTTGTATATATAATAACATTGGTCAGAAACAGGAAGTGACTCATAATCTTCGCTCACATACAGATTGTCAACACTTCTTTTTGAAACAAGAAAATATTGATCTGATAGACATATGCTTATATATATGTGTGTGTGTGTGTGTGTGTGTGTGTGTCTGTATGTGTGTATGTGTATGTATGTGTGTATACACACACACATATATATATAAGCATAATATATGCCTATGAATACATACATGCATATATATATATATAAACATATATACATATACATATATACATATATATATATATATATATATATATATATATATATATATATATATATATATATATATATATATATATACATATGCACACATGGACGTATAAACTATGAGGAATTAAAAGCAAAAGAAAAGGCGGGAATAGTATGAGCAAGCGGAGCAGCTGTGAGATAATCTAGAAAATCTACCTACAACGATCAATGCTAGGTGCGTCCTTATCGTCTTATATTATAACAGATAACACCAAACGCTCCGGCACACCTTCACACACCGTCCACACACAAACACACACACAGTCTTTCTTTCTTCCTTTCCGTCTCTCCTTTCTCTCCTTCGTTTCTCTTTATCCCTATTTTCTCCATCTCGCCCAGTCTCTCCATCTCCTTCTGTCTCAGCTTCTCTTCACAATTTTAGCGAAGAAAGACCAACATTGCATAATTATCTGTTAACAATTCCTTTTTATTCCGTTGAATTGCCCAGTAATTACCCGTTATTGCTACTCACATTCACATCAAATAACAAAATATCCGAAGAAAGACACAAACAAAACATAGATTTGCACTTAAATTTATATAAAAGTTGAGTTTTATTTATTCATTTAGCTTTCTCTTCCATTACAATTTTATGCTATCTTTTTTTTCTATTTTCATGTATTTTCATTCGGTTTTCTTGAGTTTTCTTCTTTATTATTCTCGTGTCTTTAACATAAAATTGTTTGTTTTACAGTTCAGTATCTATCTATCTATCGATCTATCTATCTATCTATCTATTTATCTATCTATCTATCTATCTATCTATCTATCTATCTATCTATCTATCTATCTATCTATCTATCTATCTATCTATCTATCTATCTATCTTTTCATGTTGTACGTATACGTATATATTTAGGGATATATGCATACATACACATATATATATGTGTGTGTACATATATATATATATATATATATATATATATATATATATATATACATATATATATATGTATATGAAGAGAAAGAGAAAAATAGAGATAGAATGATGTGTATGCATGAATTTTCTTTCTTTCTTTCGGTTTTATCCTTGAGTAACTTTTAATAAATGGACACAAGTAAAACGGATCGGATTTTTGTGCAAATGTGAAGAAATAAAGCACGAAATAAGAAAATAACAAGCAAAAAAGAAGGAAGCTCGAAACAAAACAAACAGCCAGATACATAAACACAAACAATACACAAATATAAAATATACAAACAAAATTTAAAAAATCATAAAATAAAATAAAATACATTCTTGACTATATAAACCAACGCATGTGACCACCACCTCTCATACCAATGTTGCGACTGTTACTGTGACTGCTACTGCTTACAATAACAGTACTACTGATAAGAAGAACTGTTAAAAAACACACGGAAATTCGTACAAAATAATTCGAAGTAAAAGAAATAAGCAAGAAAAGGGAAAATTTTTAAAAGAAAAAACGAGAAGAAAAAATTCAATAAAATTAAATATCAAATAAAATTAAAGGAAAAATAACTTGAATAAAAACCAAAAAAAAAAATAATAAACAGTCGTATTGTCGATAAGCTGTCTTGAAAAGTGAGAAGTGAGATTATGTGTCACGCCTTAAGCTTCTTAGCTCGAGACTGGTGAAAATTATAGGCATTATTCTCAAATTAGAAGCAATCGCTTTACGATGTGCAATTTACATATCAAAATTTCTCGTCGTCTTGTGGCTAAGATACTTAGAGTAACGACGAAAAAAAAAAAATTAAAATTAAAACTATACTGTAGAGATTCTGGAATTATCTGTTTCATTAACACAAAGAAAAGCAATAATAATAAAATAAAACGAAATGACATATATGTACAAATATTATACAAGAAAAAAAGAAAAAAAAACGAAAACGCAAAGACATTTAAATAAATGATCTTTGGTATTCAGCTACGAGAGATATAGATACAGAGGCATTCATACATACACGTCGATACACAACGTTAGCTTAAAATGTACGTCCACCATCTTTGCATTAAATAAAAAAGGAAGAAAGAAAGAAAGATAATAGGAAAACTGAAGATCTGAAGAATTTATTTACATCGATATGTTAGAGTGGAATGGCTTAGTAAGATTTCATTTCAGACTAAAAGACTAAAATTCCTGCTCCTGGCAACTTGTGTGCGGACACGTATCAGTATGCATGTATAATTTACATACATACACACACAC
>NC_068999.1:42333422-42339961 GCF_001194135.2 Octopus bimaculoides
ACACACACATATATATATATATATATACGTATATATATATAAATATGTATATATAATATGTGTGCGAATGCACATAGCTCAATTGTTAGAACGTCGGGTTCTTTACACTTATATATATATATATATATATATATATATATATATACACACACACACACACTAATATATGAAGTTGAAAGTACGCAATATATTATTCTCTTTTTGTCTCAGTAATGCCTTTTTTCAATTATTAACGCCATTCATCGATGTGTCTACCTATGTCAGTCTTAAATCATTAATATTTATAAGTATTATCATTATGATATTGATGCTGTACCTCTGCTCTCATAGGCTCACATATGTCGAGGGAAGGTTAAACACTTAATCCTAGTATTTCATTGTTTTTTTAATGTTTTATTGACCCCGTTTAGCATTTATCATTACTGTAATTACATTGAATTGTGGCGAGCTGGCAGAATCGTTAACGCGTCTGACAAATTTCTCAGCGACATTTCTCTCGGACCTTTGCTTTTTGTGTTCAATTTCCACCGAGATCAGCTTCGTCTTTCATTCATTCGTCGTCGATAAATTAAGTATCTGTTATGCATTGATCTAAACAAATCGACTGGTCCTCTTTCTCTCTCTCTCTCTCTCTCTCTCTCTCTCTCTCTCTCTCTCTCTCTCTCTCTCTCTCTCTCAAGCTGTAAAACGCAGGATGTTCTAAAAGACAAGAATTAGATTATGTCTGTGTTCGCACGCCACTAGAACCGACACTGACATCAAGAAACGGTCGTTTGGTACAAGCTACCAACCAGGTGTACTAAACGCAGCTAAATTTATTGAGGTCGACAGAGGCACGTTCAGTCTTCCATAAAACATTGCACTTAGATACAGAAGACCTGACCAGACTCAGGAATGTTAAGAAAATGTCTATCATCAATGAGATGAGTAATGTAACGTTGATCTGTTATCAATATGGTCTTTGTTAGTTATCTAAAAGACTTTATCGATATTAATACTTATTTCGACCAATCAAATTCTTTGAATAGGTTCAACAAATAAGAATCAGAAAATGAAGCCGATATCGAAAGAGTTAATGAAAGAGAACAAAGATATGGAAGAATGAAGAAGGACAAGAATAATTTTTATATAATCCATTCAGAGATAAAATTGTAATAGATAAAAAAAGAGAAAAACGATATCAATACACTACTACTACTACTATTACTACTACTACTACTACTACTGCTGCTGCTACTGCTGCTGCTGCTGCTTTGTCGATTTTATAATGATAATAATAATAATAATAATATTAATAATCATATCTATTATAGGCACAAGGCCTGAAATCGTATTGGAAGAATAGGAAAAGACGATTAGATCGATCCCAGTACGCAAATGGTACTTATTTCATCGAGCCCAAAGAGAGGAATGGCAAAGTCGACCTTGGTGGAATTTGAACCCAGAACGTAAGGACAGACGAAATACTGTCAAGCATTTCGCCGCCTTAATAATAATAATAATAATAATAATAATAATAATAATAATAATATTAATAATAATAATAGTTTCAAATTTTGCCACAAGGGCAGCCATTTTGTGGGGGAGGGTATAAATCGATTCCATCGACCACCAGTGTTTCACTGGTAATTCATTTATCGACCACGGAAGGATGAAAGGCAAAGTGCATCTCGGCGGAATTTGAACTCAGAACGTAACGCCAGACGAAATACCACTAAGGATTTCGCCCGGCGTGCTAACGATTCTGCCAACTCGCTGCCTTAGTAATAGTAATAATAATAATAATAATAATAATAATAATAATAATAATAACAACAATAATAATAATAATGATAATAATAATAGCAATAATAATAATAATAATAATAATAATAATAATAATAATAATAATAATAATAAAACATTTAATTGGATTGAGTAAAGGATAGGAAATTAAATGTAATCTTCGCAGAAAATTAATCTACATGGACGGAAAAAATTAATTAAAACCGTATTGACATTAGTCATTGTGTAAGGTAGCTTAGGTTTCGGATATTTCTAATAACTAAACAAAATAGAAAGTATATAAAACAACATGTGACTAAGTTCTCGATTAGTTTGTTCATCTCTAATAAAAGCAAAATATATATATATATTATACAGCTATAATCATTTCTTTAATCATAGTGAGGTTTTTTACAGGAGTTATGCTATTTTAACTGACGTTAAACGTAAATAGATGAAAGAAAATAATGAAAAAGAGAAATAAAATCTATGAGAGCAGAGAGTAGAAGAGAGAGAAAGGTAAAAAAATCTCAGGTATTAAAATAACAACAACAACAACAATAATAATAATAATAATCATCCTTTCTACTATAGATACAAGGCCTGGATTTTGTGGGGAGGGGGCCAGCCGATCACATCGACCCCGGTACTCAACTGGTACTTGATTCATCGACCTCGAAAGGATGAAAAGTAAAGTCGACCTCGGCGGAATTTGAACTCAGAACGTAAAGACAGACGAAATACCACTAGGCATTTTGCCCGGCGTGCTGACGATTCTACCAGCTCGTTGCCTTCATAACAGTACTAATAATAATAACAATAATAATAATAATAATAATAATAGCTTCAAATTTTGCCACAAGGATATATATATATAAGGATTTCTGATGATTATGGTTCCATTACAAATCAGGCTGAAGAGAAATAGACAGTCGGTAAGATTGTTAAATTTTGAAACCGGTCCCTGTTTAATAATGTTTTTTTTCGGTGATTTAAATGTCTTGGTCGCTTACGTTTTGGTATCACGCTATATTTCATGTTGAGAACAATTTAGGTCTTATTAGACACAAGATGTGATCTATTTCTAGCACATTGAATGTCCACGTTAGTGGTCAAAGTCATATATATATATATATATATATATATATATATATATATATATATATCCTTATATAAATGTATACAGGCACACGCACACACATCCATCCATAAATACACTCCCACTCACACACATATATATATGTATAAATATATATTTACATATGTATATATATCTATCTGTCTGCCTTTGTATCCCACGACGGGATTTGAATTCAGAAGAAATACCGTTAAACCTATGTCAACGCAGGAAATGATTCTTGCAGCTCGCTGAGCTAAAGTTGAACCAATAATAATTCTTTCTACTAAAGGCACGGGGCCTGAAATTTATGGGAGAGGAGACTAGTCAATTACATCGACGCTAGTGATTCCCTGGTACTTAATGTATCGACCCCAGAAGGATGCAAGGCAAAGTTCACCTTGGCGGAATATGAACTCAGAACGCGAAGACGGACGAAATACCGTTAAGCATTTTGCCCGGTGTGCTAACGATTCTGCCAGCTCGCCGCCTTAACAACAACAACAAAGATGATGGTAGTGATGAGCATAATGATGTTGATGATGATGTTGATGATGATGATGATGATGATGATGATACTACTACTACTACTACTACTACTACTACTACTACTAATAATAATAATAATGATAATTTATTTATTTATTTATTTATGTGTTTCAGCCAAGTGGCTGCGGTCATGCTGGTGCACCACCGATAATAATAATAATGATAATAATAATAATAAACATAAACAAGCAAACGAAGTTTGCTTTTAGAAGCGTTGAGATGTCTTAGAAAGTTAAAGAAGTGATTTTAAATTCTCAAACGCAGGATAATGCTAATAATATAGGCTGAACAGGATAAGCTACCCCTATTTTGTAGAAAGAAGTGTGGACGGCCAGCCATGAGACTCGAACTCACACCTCCGTGATTTGAATTTAACACATAATTGCGTCTCATAAAGCGAGATTTCTATACATCTTAAATTTGCAGGAAAACTTCTGGCTGGGCAGTTTAGCTTAAATGGTCGAGAGCACCGCGACGCGTAATCACGGAGGTGTGAGTTCGAGTTTCATGGCTGGCCGCTCACACTTTTTTCTGCAAAATAGGTGTACTTAATAATGTTCAGGCTATAATAATAATAATAATAGTTTCTAATTTTACCACAAGGACGGTAATTTGGGTGGTGGGGTTGAGTCAGTTACATTGAGTGTAGTGTTCAACTGGTATTTATTTTATCGAATCAGAAAGGATGGAAGGCAAATTCGACCCCGGCGGAATTTGAACTCAGAACGTAACGACAAGCGAAATACAGCTAAGCATTTAGCCCGGCGTGTTATCGATTCTGCCAGCTCGCCGTCTTAGTCGATAATAATAATGGCAATACTAATAATAATGATAATAATAATAATAATGTATACAAATTACTACCTGCTTTTTCCCTTATTCCTGCTAAAGCTCCAACTAAAAATAATATTTAGCTAGTCCAGCGCACATAAACGATTCCTTCCTCGCGCATCTCTTTCCGTATATTTATCAATTCCACTACAACAAATTGAAAACATTTAAAACCAGGTTCTACGTCAATACCGTTTCCTGTCTCCCTATCTCTACTGAATATAAATCAGATCTGTTTTTTTTTTTGGGGGGGGGGTGTTTTCTTTCTTCATAATTACCAGTTTGTGTGTCAGCACATGAAAATTTTCATACACCACCTCCAGATAATACATAGCTACGGTGATCACAGTGATTAACCAATGGACTACACCATAACTGGCCTTCATTGTCGTTGATGCTTTAAGCTCGACCAATTTTTTAAATCCCTCGAGGAGTATCTTCCACATATTTATTTATTCATTTTTTTTTTTAGTTTTTCGTTAATAAAACACTTTCAATGTAAAACTATCAATTTAAATCAACATTTATTTCCTGATTTGGTAATCTTAAAGTATTCTGCAACAGTTCTTTCCAGTTTGCAATTTTTCCTTCCTAGTTTAATTTACTTCTCTTTCTTTATTTCTTTCTTTCTTTCTTGCTTGCATCCTGTTCTTGTTTCCATTCTCCATCAATGGCTTCGATCTTTCTTTTTCTTTTTCTGTACTTCTCTCTCTCTCTCTGTGTCTCTGTCTCTCTCTGTCTCTCTCTGTGTCTCTGTCTCTGTTTCTCTCTCTCTGTCTCTGTCTCTCTCTCTCTGTCTCTCTCTGTCTCTCTGTCTCTCTCTCCCTCTCTCATGATATATCATTTATATTGGATATATTCTTTCATTCTGTCTTCATACTTTCTTGTTTCCTCCTTGTACAAAACAAATCGTGTTCCCATGCTGCTAACATGCCATATCGTCCCCCACCAATATCTGAAGCCTACCACCATATGTGATACCAGTTTCATCAGTTTCATACTCAGGAGCCAGCGTAAGGGATTCTCTTACTCAAGCTAGATACAGAGCGCTAGATCTGACACATTTTGTGCAGTAGTTTCTTTAAAAGTCTCCCCCCACAAAAAAACAACGTCAAATTAGGGAGCAACCAGAGTTGTGGATATACAGAATAACTGGAATCTTAACTATGATTGGAATTTGAGTTGATTCGGTGTTAAATAATTGGAGTCAGCTTGAATGACTCCCTTTTAAATAGAAGCTGAGACGCCCCTCATCTACTCGTATACTGGGAACATTTAAGCTAAAAGAGATTTTAATTTAAACACTGAGCCTATCAGTTCGCAAAGCTCGTTAGTCTCAAAGTCCCTCTTGCTGACAACAAAATCAAACGTTCGACTGGATCGCGCTCGCAATAGCACCGACGTCTGCAATGGTGGGTTTGGTAATAATATCAAATAATGCGAGCAGCTGCAAGACTACAAGAGATGACGGAAAATTACATTGAACACACATATATCTACATTTTACATTGATCCAAACTACAGTCACTTAGCGAATGCCAACAACCTATTTTCAGTATGAACCAACAAGAATATATGAGCGTTATTCGTCACCAAAATTATCTGCAAGTGATCTGAACACTAACACAGTCAGGCAAAATCACACAGCCGATACCGTTTAGCGTCAACCGCCCTGAAAATACCCGAACAACAATATTATACGTTATAACCTTCCACAGTGCATCGCCATGCTGCAATTTTTGTTTTCGTAAAAGCTCACCCGCTCGTACTTCTGAAAGTGGTGAACACTGTAACGATTTCGGAAGACACATAAATAGCATCGAAACAAACTTCATAAATTTCATGTTACGCTACGTTTGTTTGTTTACATGTTAGAAAACTCACACAAGTGAGATCAAAAATAATTTTTGCAGTATTCTACGAGAGTTTTGAACATGTTTCCAAAGCTAGAATAACTATGACGTATTTCCTGCAATTAAATGTTTATAAGATGTAATGAATCAGTGGATATTTATATGTACAAACATACAGAAGAAAAAACGCCCGCAAGGCAAATTTTCAGTCATTCATGTAAACACTAAATAGGTTAGAAAAGGTGCACGCACGAAAAGGCACGCACGCGCAAATGCACACACACACACACACACACACGCACACACACACACACACACACAAACACTCACACGCGCACACAGATGGAAATAAATATGTGGATATATATATATATATATAACTATGAACACACATATATCTACAAACATGTATATATATATATATA
>NC_068999.1:42341031-42341965 GCF_001194135.2 Octopus bimaculoides
ACATACACACACACACACACACACACACACACACACACACATATATATATATATATATATATATACATATATACGACGGGCTTCTTTCAGTTTTCGTCTATAAGATCCACTGACAAGGCTTTGGTCGGCCCGAAGCTATAGTAGAAGACACTTGCCCAAGGTGCCACGTAGTATCAAAAGAAATCATGTATAACCATTTCATTCTTTTTAGAAATCATCAGCATGACGTAACCTGAAGTATATTAATTAACCATGCTATGAAGCGAAATATTTTAAATTGATGGAAAATCATTATGTCAAATTTATCACATGAAATATATGTCCTTGGACAGATCAACATGCAGAAGAATTGAGAACATGTGCAAACAAAGCATTTGATTGAGCCGCCACATAGGTGCCTACAATTTTCAATAGTACGTAGCGCGGTGAATGCAAGAATCAGTAGCGAGTCCAAATATCTATCTACGTTCTATGGTAGAACCACATCCAGTTTAATGTCAATCTTTGTCCAATCAGAAACGATGGAATATATAACTTAAGTATTGAAATCGATTTAATCGATTTCAATCTGCCCACGCTCCCGGAAGTTGTAGTATTGTGTATAAATTAGATAAAAAGATTCTCGTTTGATATGTCGCTTTTATGAAACCGTTCATGACATCGCCTACAACGTGGGCTTCAAGGTTTTATTTTTGATCTGTTAAATTGCATAGTCAAATGTATTGAATTTGTATAAAACCTCGCCATAGTTGACCTGTTGATATGTCGTCAAAACTCTTTAGTTCTTTACACACATACATACCGATAGAGCATGCGTATATATGTGTATATCTACATAAGTATGTATGTGGAAGTCTATGGATAACTATTTAACAAATCTCTCTCTCTCTCTCTCTCTCTCTCTCTCTCTCTCTCTCTCTCTCTCTCTCTCTCT
>NC_068999.1:42342036-42343897 GCF_001194135.2 Octopus bimaculoides
ATATATATATATATATATATATATATATATATATATATATATACATATGTATATGTATACATGCACACACATACATATGTATACATACACAGGTCACGCCTCTCTCTCTGTCGTTCTCTCTCTCTGTCGTTCTCTCTCTCTGTCGTTCTCTCTCTGTGTGTCTCTCTCTCTCTCTCTCTATATATATATATATATATATATATATATATACACACACATACATATACATATTTGTACGTAGTTATATATTAAATTATTTAAATCATAAATTATATGAATTATAAATCTTATGTAACTGGCAAAGCGTTCGCCCGGTAAGAGAAAGATACGTGCTTAGAATATCATTATGATAATATGTTCTTTGTTAGTAAATATGCTTCTTATTCTTTTTACTTCTGAAATATATATAAAAGCGAAAAACTTGTACGTTTAGAAGATTATTCTTCGCCGTAGATTAACTGAAGAACCCGTCCTAAAACATGTCCTAATTGTAAGTTCTGTCACTGATTAATAAAAAGAGAAAGAAAAGTCGTCCTGTCAACAGTTACAATGCTTCTGCCAGATCAAACTCACAGCAAGAACAATCGATAAACTCCTTCAATAGACATATGATCATGGCAGATCAAGACTTCATATGTAATCCTTTTGTATTGCCTGATTACGTCAACACGAGTTAAATAACCTTCACAATTCCGAATGGGTGCCAGATGGAAGGACTAAACGCCACGTAAACACTAAACGCCATGTAAATACCATTAATTATAATATATACAAAAAAAAAAATAATAAACACGCAATTCTGGTTGTATCACATTTAATTATATTTTCCTTAAGTCGCCATACAAAACCAACCAAATATATTGAATGACTCATATTGATTTTCTTGGGGCTGGCGACATGGTTGCAATAACGATTCTTGAATGAATTAGCCGTTGCCCCAGTATTTAGGTACGGTCCTCTCATTATCCTTTTGTGTGTACAGTGCATTTATATGCAAGATTTGTACTTATACATAGGTTCATCAAAGGGCATTTTGATTTTTCTCTGTATTAGATTTAGTTATATATGCGGCAGTTCTGACATCATTTTCTGACGCTGTTGCCCTGTTGGCTTTATCACTATTATTGCTACCATCACGATGTGGCCGCGGCAGGATTCCTTCATTCTGGTTTATATCTCCTTTCTTGGTATTTTTATGTATATATTTGCTGCTTTTTTCTATTTGTCTAGCCGGAAGTGGTTCACACTTCGGTGGGTTATTGAACAATTGGTTCATTTTATTGTTATTAATCCGGGGTGCATATGCTACTCTAAATTAATAGTGTTAACGTATGATATCTGCGTTGACCAATTCTTTTTGACAGGTATTTTCCATCTGAGTTTGCTTACAGTAATGTTGTATTGGGGGTATAATGAGTATTATTAATGGCGGAATTGGCAGAGTTATGTATACCTGTGTCTTGCAGATATTGGATTTTCTTTCGGTATACAACCTTAGCTAAAGCAGTGTTGTGATATGGTTCATGTGATTTAAAAATTCCTTTATTAACAGACAACCTAGATATGCTTATTGAAATATTCTTAACGAATCCCCGTAGTACTGAGGCTGGATGGCTACATTTATATACGTAATATTGTCATTTGGTTTATGAAACGATTCAAATAATCCAGTATGTGTATGCATATATATATAGTATATATACTCCTATATAATTGCATGTTTATATACGTATACACATCTCTCGTTCTCTCTCTTCCTCTCCCCCTTTCTCTGTACACATACACACACGCAAATATATACATACATATATATACATTTATATATATATGTATATATATATATATATATATATATATATAT
>NC_068999.1:42343972-42346070 GCF_001194135.2 Octopus bimaculoides
TATATATATAGGTAGACATTTATTCACGTAATTGTTTTGGTTTGGTTACGTTCCATCGTAAACTAAACAACGTTTATACTTTTAATTAAAGTTTGGAATTCATTACGTTAATCGAGTTTGTATAAACACAGAATAACAAAATCGCTCAAAATATCGTTTCTAGTTGTCCAATAGATATTTACGGAAACTCGTCAGTTATTTAAACTGCAATATTTGAATATTTGAAATTTTAAGTGCACCATAACCAGATTTGCGTATGTTGCGTTCAGTGTGGTTCCCATTATTGTCTTAATTATTTGTCTATAATTGTAGACTTTAAAATCAAAAACATTGCAATTCTAAAATGGCGTAATTTTTATCCAGTCATTCAGTTAAAATCTGATGCGATTCTTTGAACTATAATTTCATTACCTCCAGTCATAAAGATGTTCAAATATGGCAGAACAATGAAATTTACGATGACGCGCGTGCATTCCTGTTCAGTTTATCTCTATATTGGATTGGCAAGAAAGTAATTTCGCTTTTTTTTATGTGGAATAAAAGTAATTTGTTTTTCGTACAATGAATATTAGGAGTAAAGATTGTTTGCCAACATAACATGACAGTCCTGATTTAGGACGAATGTTGCTGTAATTTAGCCCCAGAAGACATCGTCTCCATCTGGCTATACGACACGATCTATGTCCTAATATTTTCATGTCGTATAGTCAGCTGGAGACGATGTGTCCTGTGGCTAAATTACAGCAAGGATTTTTTCCCCAAAATTATTAGCAAAAGTACGAGGTCAAATTATTCACGCATCACAAGTATGGAAGCAATTGGTGAAGTCGTTTGCACGTGAAAAACGAATACACACACATCTCTGTTTTATATATTAGATTGTGATAAATTTTGGGAGCAATGGAAGTAAGGGAGACAATTAATTTTGGGAAGTTACTTCACGAAGGGTTACCACCCTTCTCTACGTAACCCAGGTACAAGTGTTTTCTTCCCCCAGGGGGCCTGTAATTTACGTGAACAATTTTTAAGAGTCTAAAACCATCCCCGGAACATAAGTAATGTATGTTCCCAGTATGAAGAAAATTAGATGAAAAATACGGGCATTATAATATTTTACACACAGACACACACACAGAACGGGATTTATATTATATATATATATATATATATATATGCATACATACACACGTATTAGTTTCCCTTTAACATCAAAGCCAAAGATTGTATATAGATGTATATACTTATGTATAAAGTATTTAAGTATATATACTTTAATTCATCGGACCCATAATATACCTGGTATCAATTTCTTTCTACAAAACACAGTTCTGACTCAGGTTAAAATGTTGCCTACACATTTGAGTCAGCTGAATATATACGCAACAAAATATATGCAGATACGAAGCGAAAGATATGCAGATATGGAGCGAAAGATATGCAGATATGCAGCGAAAGATATGCAGATATGCAACATAACATACTCTACAGAATATCAATATTTAACAGTATAGTTGTGATGCACTTTAATAAATGCATATAAAGTTCCTATACAGTGTCAAGATGCCAAATTGCCATGGAAATGTACATGACATGATTGTGAATATAATAAATTGATTTAGCTAGCAATAACACCAGCAGCAGCAATAGTGGTTGTAGTAACGGAGGTAGTAGTAGTAGTAGTAGTAGTAGTAGTAGTAGTAGACATGACTGGGTGATAAGCCATATTGTCTTTCTGTGGAACAATAGACAATAATTAATATTAAAAATCTGCGACATGGATATTATAAGCCGGATCTCCCTCTCTCGCTCTCTCTATACCCCCTTCACTTTCATACTCACACACAACGCACACACACAACACACACACACACACACATACACCCACACACACACACACACACACTCTCTCTCTCTCTCTCTCTCTCTTTCTCTCTCTCTCACGTATACTGCCATTTGATTTCTTTTTCTTTCTCTGCCTGTGCCTCCTTCTCTGAGTCTGTCTTTCTGTCTAAATTTCTCGTTCTTTATCTGTCTATCTTTCTATCTATGTATCTATGTATCTATTTATTTTTCTATCTCTCTGGTTACATATATATAT
>NC_068999.1:42347347-42348974 GCF_001194135.2 Octopus bimaculoides
ATATATATAGATAGATAGATAGATATATGTTGAAGGAAACAAAATTGAGAGGATTCGATGTATGAAAAATTTATCTGTATGTTAAAAATTATTGAAAAGTTTCTTTTAAACCAAAACAACAAAAATAATTTGAATATAAGTTGTAATGCTCAAAGAGTATTACGAAAAAAAACCTACATATATTTCTGTGCTGTCCCCTAGTTAATTATAAATTCTAATTATTTGGTTAAATGTTAAGAAAAAAGTTATATTCTAACTATATGGTGTAGGACGTCTTCAGCGTTTTTATGAGCTTGTAAGTCTTAGGTTATCATCTTTGAATAATCCCTAACATATACAAGTGACTTTCGCATTATATGATAGAGATTAACCAGTGGAATTTCTCAAATTACATAATCCCTAATGAGGTTATAACTCTCTCGCATTGACTATATATATGTGTATGTCTGTGTGTGAGTGTGTGTGTTTGTTGGTTTTTGTTTGTTTGTCCCACCGTTTGATAATGAGTGTTATTTTGTTTACGTCCTCTATCTTACAAATCATGTAAAAGATTAAAGTCGTAAAGGTATCCTAACATGTATTGAATAATTACGTCAAGGAAAAGGTGCCTGTAAGTCCGAAACGCATAATACGGTCTGTGACGGTTCTTTTAAAGGAAAACAAATAGATAGTGTTGGAAAAAGTGTCAGGATTTTGGTACTGCACGAAATTAATCATTAAAATCGACCGATGGGCTGGTTTTTGCGGTATGTGTCTTGTAGAAGTGCTGCGTTAAAAACTCAATGAATATTTGTGAGAGACGGAAGTTCGTTCCTGGCTAGCGAAAGTGCTAAACGTGTTTCGAACGTTGAACAATGCCGAGTTAGAATAAATGCAAAGGAGTCGGTTGTTCGAGAAACCCTGAAGGGTAAATCAGTGCTTTTATTGTGGATGGGAAAATAATTTTGAATTTCAACATTAAGTACAGTCTATGTCTTTCCGCGTTGCTTCATACGACCAACCAATTCCACGCCTTGTGCTGTCGGTGTAGAAACCGCGTGGAATTGCACTGAATGTGTGAATCATTCATCCGTGCTAGTAATTTTTTTCTTCCAATATTCAAGTTGACCTAGTTTCTGCAATACGATTGAAGATTTATATTAATTGTTAATCCTATAATAATAAACATATCCAAAAAGAAAAAGAAAAAAATTCTATCGATTGCATTGAGGAAGTATGTTGGCCATTGTTCATTTTCTAAATATAAAGATGTTATTATAATTCTTCAGAAAAGTAACAATAGGAAGGTCTAGGAATTATTTTACCCGAAGAAAATTATCGTTGGAACTGTAATGAAACAACTTCGACTAGAAAATCGAGATTACATCACAAGATATAATTTTCATTTGCTGTCGCTTGCCATTTATTGACATCGGCGCCATTAAAAGCAATATTCCAATACTTGAACCAAACGAAATTCAACGATTAAAGTGAATATTTAAAAAAATATAACACAACATATATTTAATGCATGAAAGTACGTATGTGTGTATGTATGTGTATAATGTATCAATGAGTGTGTATGTGTGTGTGTATATATACATATAAATATCTATATATATATATATATATATATATATATATATAT
>NC_068999.1:42349194-42351287 GCF_001194135.2 Octopus bimaculoides
ATATATATATATATATATATATATATATATATATATATACATACATACATACATACATAAATACATACATACTCGTATACTGAAGCACAAACACGCGCTCAAGCACGCACGCACACACTCTGTATACATATATCTTTGTAAATAATCCAAGTGCATGCTTATATATATATATATATATGTGTGTGTGTGTGTGTGTGTGTGTGTAATATACATATCTATATATATTTATACAATATATTTGCATATTTATACACCCACACGCAAAAACACCCACATATATAGACAGATAGATACACACATACACGTGTGCATTTTTGTATGCAGCTCAATGTATGCACATTCTCTGTAGCAATATTGAACAATATACGCTATTTGAATACTCCAAGAATTACAGCATTGTTTTGTACGAAAACAAAGAAGCTACTGTTAGGCATTTCTAAAGAATGGCGTCTATTATGTAACCTTATCGTACATCATTCAGTATCCACTGCAAAAATAATTATGGTACCGATTGATGGTGATAATTCCGTCGCCACCTCAAAGATTTTCCGACATTCCTCTAATAAATATTTTGTTATCATTTAGATACTGTAATAAAACAAAATTTATAGTAAAGCAATATGTATTATAGTTATATAATTTTACATATTTCCAACGTACACTGTTGTTATAGTAATTTCATCTATTATTGTTGTTGTTCTCGTTGTTGTTGTTGTTGTCGCTTCTGTTCCTTGTGTGGGTCTTGCTCTCATTTTGTTGTTGATTTGGTAATCAGTGTTGTTGTTTTATGTCTCGTTTTGTCTACTTTCGCTTCTTGTACTGATGCAGTGATTGTAGTGGTGGTCGTCATTGTCGTTTTTACTGTTGTCGACGTTGTTGTTGTTGTTGTTGCTGTTGTTGTGGCAGATGGTTTGTCGTGCGGCGGAAATATTTCGTTATAATTTTTATAATTTTGTTTCAGTCTGGTTTGGCTTGAGTTTTTCGAACTTTTGGGGTTTGGGCGATAAATCCGCTGGCATCGCTTGTTTGTCCTATCGTCCTTCTTAAATTCCCTTCCAATTTTAGCCAGTCGGACACCTTTTTATCTTCCTTGCCATTTATATATTTGTGGGTTTCGAGAATATGTGTGTGCGCGCGCGAATGGTGGTGGTAGTGGTGGTGGTGGTGCGTTTGCAAATAATTTGCTCTGCTGTGATCTCACAAGTCTTTGTTGGCGGTGGCGACACCGTCAGTTCTTTGAGGTCGCTTCTGCTGCTTACATTAGTTGTTGTTGTTTTTATACGTGACACTCGTGGTGTTTGTGTAGTTGTTACGATCGTGGTGAGGCAAATGTGATTGATGATAACTCGCTTCTCCTATTTACCATTCTGGGGCAGGAAAACTTGGGCTGGCACATGTATAGCATGTGTAATTCTTCACAGTTGTCTGTAACGAAATGTTCGAGGAATCCAACAAGATCTTTGCATTAGATCAGCACCGGGAACTCCCATCTAGTTTACTTGATGTATAAATACATGAGACCGGAGCATTCACTCTGGACTAGACGCTGGTGTCTGTTGCAGTGTTCTAAGCCAGCAAGTTTGAACGAACAAGCGCAAGTCGATTACAGCGACCCCAGAACTTCATTGGTACTTTATTTTATCGTGTATGTCACGAGCAATCCCGCAGAAACGGCAGTTTTCGATCAGGGAGTAATTATAATTTCAATATTAATAAGAAAAGGGTAAAATTAATTAATTAAGTAATTAATAATTTTAGCAAGTAGATCGGTACGTTAGAATAACCTTTTTAGGCAAAATTAAACAAATATTCTATAATTATAAACGTGATTATAATTAGGGGGTCAGCTAATTGCTTCACCACATGCCGAATTTAGAAATAGGAGTTAAAAATTCCTTTTCTACTACCGTATGAATCTCCCACTGCATATATATATATACACACTTACACACAGATATAAATACAAAACAACACACAAAAACAGACACATGCTTATATTTTAAATAATACGTATGTATTATTGCATAAATATAATTGCATAAATAAATATATTCGTTTACGAATTATATACATGCACATATTTATGCATATAT
>NC_068999.1:42351338-42355162 GCF_001194135.2 Octopus bimaculoides
TGTGTGTTTGAGTGTGTGTGTGTATGCAATTATGTACGCATGTATGTTTACCTATAGCATAAGTGAACGAGAGATGTTTCCACCAGCAATAGAGTCCACAGCCTGCCTTTAATGCAAAAACAAACAAACAACAAAGCAATCATATCATTTTTCATATGAAATAGAAGTCGAGTAAGAAGAACAAAGAAATCGATTTGAATCCCGTGCACATAAAGGTTTTCTAACTTTGTCTTTTTTTTTTTTTGCCTCTCAGATTTTTTAAGAGGAATCTATTTGAAATGAATTCAAGAACAGAATGGAAATTCTTCAAATTATTCGTAAAGAAATATGTCTTGGAAAACATTTCAGGCTTCATTTAAATTATTACGACCTATTACAAATTCTATGCGTTTACGCGTGTATATTTTAATTGATTTTGTCATTCATTTTTTTTTTAATTTCTAAAATTAGCATTTTCTTTCACATTGGAATTAAAATCAAAATTAAGAACCTCATTGCTAAAATATAAATTAAAATTCTCACTTTTACGATATGAAATTTAATTTAGAGAAAAGAAGTTTTGTCTTCAATCTCTTGCTATTTGTTATTAAACGTGGTTACATGGATTGGGTTGCCACAGAATTTCCCATTATCTGAAATTTGATTCGTTCCTAATGTAATATCCAGTAATGACGGTCTGTATGAATTCTACAGCGTTAAAGAATATGACAGGTTTTAATTAGGTCAAATTTCCGTCACACTTCGCGATGAGGCAAGGACGCTTTGACAACAGAAATCATGTTATGATGCTGACATCATATCATTGCATATTGCCATACACCTATATATAAGTAGACACAAGCACAAACAAACATATGCGCATACGTCTACTCGCACACTCACATATACTAGCACACATGTATACACTCAGACACACAGACACATACATACATACATACATACATGTCTATTTTAAAAACTTTTGTCTTTTAAAAGTTTCAGCCATTTGACTGTGGCTATGCTGGAGCACTTCTTTCAGGGGTTGTAGTCGAAGAAATCGACACCGCGTGTTATCTTTTGAGTCTAGTTTTTATACTGTCGAACCCGTTTGCCGAACTGCTAGGTTACGGCGACGTAAACACACCAATACCAGTTATCCAGTGTAAACACACCAACACCAGTTATCCAGTGTAAACACACCAACACCAGTTATCCACCTCACACACGTCACATATAATCATTACTTACATTCTTATAAAAGCCTTTATAATGTGGAGACAGTGCCTCAGCATGGCCGTAGTTCAATGACTAAAATTTGTAAAAGAAGGAAATTCTATATATAGTGGCTTGTGTTTGTGTGAATATTATCAAGTTTTAAAAAGTAGGAGATTAAAGTTTATGAATAATTCAAGAATATGTTGAAGACGAAAGGAGAAAAAATGGTAAAAATGAACAATAACTGAATTATATTGACAATAATACCCTGGCATTTAATTCTATATTTATGGCATGGAGATATTAAACTTGGATTAAACTGTCTTCTAATTTAAGATCGAACGGATAGAAATTAGGATTTTCCAACAACAGACCAACAATATTTATGTCTAAATGTTACAAGAGAGAGAAAAATATATTCTTACTTTGCAGTGATAAATATAGACAAAACATAGGTAGAACGGCTGTGTGGTAGGAAACTTGATTGCAAACCATATGGTTTCGAATTCGGTTCCACTTCGACAAAACAGTTCTATATTTGAGAGATAAGGAATTATTTGCATTATTTACATTTGACGGATATTTCTCTTCATCTTGTTTGTTGTTAACACAACGTTTCGGCTGATATACCCTCAAACCTTCATCAGGTGTCTTGGGGGAAATTTCGAAGCTGGGTTCTCATTCCTAAGGTATTTTTCGATATTATTATTATTATTATTATTATTATTATTATTATTATTATTATTATTATTATTATTATTATTATTATTCAGGTCACTGCTTGGAATCGAACTCGGAACCTTGTGGTTAGTAGGCCGCGCTCTTAACCACTACACCATCGAATAATACCTTAAGAATGAGAAGCCAGGTTCAAAATTTTCCCAAGACACCTGATGAAGGCTGGAGGGTATATCAGCCGAAACGTTGTGTTAACAACAAACAAGATGAGGTCAAATATCCGTCAAATGTAAATAATGTAAATAATAAACGGTCGACGATGTGTTCCAAGACAGTTCCTACCCGAAAAAAGCGTTATGACTAGTTTGGTTTCGCTTTTTGATATTTTGAAACAGTCAAAGGAATATTGTCCAACAGACTCAAAGAAAACTTATTCTTCGTTCAAGCGCATGTCTTCTACTTCGGAGAATCACTTCTATCAATTGTTCACCGAGGCTTATTATGGTATGTCACATTCTATTTGTTTTCGGGTCTGTTTTGTTTTGTCTTCATTATTATTTTATCATTTTTGTTGTTGTTGTTATTGTATATCGATCTGCTTGAGATATGCCATCGATCAGATGGCAACAATACATGGTATGTGTGGGCGACAATAATCGAAATGTTTAAAAAATTGTCACGATGGTGTTATTGATGATAATGATGATGATGATGATGCTAATGCTGTTATTGATGATGATGGTGGCGATGACGACGACGACGATGATGATGACGACTCTGGTTATTAAGAGGATGATTGCGAGGATGAGGGAGAAGAAGAGGAAAAATTGGAATCACGGCGAAGTTCTGAATGACGACGGTACACGTGAGAAATGTTGACGACAGAAAATAATAATAATAATAATAATAATAATAATAATAATAATAATAATAATAATAATAATAATAATAATAATAATAAAAAAAAATAATAATAATAACAATAATAATATTAATAATAATAATAATAATAATAATAATAATAATAATAATAGTGGAGAAGAAGAAGAAGAAGAAGAAGAAGAAGAAGAAGATCAACAACGACGGTGACGTTGCTGATAATGTCGATGAGCATGTTCATGAATTATATCGATGAATATCGTAGTTAATATGGTGGATTCCATGTTGGTGCTTACGATGATGACGACGATGATGATGCTGATAAAATAATAATAATAATGAAATTAATAATAATAATAATAATAATAGCATCAATAATAATTATTATAACGGTGTCAATCGTCGTGAGTGATGGTGACGATGATGATGGTCTTGATGATGATGGTCTTGATGATGATGGTCTTGATGATGATGGTCTTGATGATGATGACGGTCGTGATGATGATGATGAGGTTGATAATTATGTTGATGATGATGATGATGATGATTATGATGGCGATGACGGTGGCAACGACGGTGCTGTTGATGACAAGATATTTCTGCCTGCTGAATATGTAAGCAAGGCTCATTTGATGTAATAAATCACAGAAGACGAACGCCGTTCCGTTCTTTGAATGGTTCCTGAATTCATCCCTATCGAGGCAAATGAAACATTTGTCACCGTTACGAACGAATACGTTGTTTATTATTATCATTTTTTTTTCTTTTACTTGGAAGAAATTCTTCAATAGAGGAAAACAAAAGAGGTGAGTTTTATTGCGAGGTCAAACGGAAACAAGCGTCCATTTTTCTTGCTGTCATCATGATTAAACTAAAAAAAAAAAGAAGAAATTAAGAAAGACAAAAAACAAATGGTAAGGCGGAATGACAACATTAGATGTAGTGCAAAAATTTTTCTCTGTCATTTTACTGTAACAATCACTGGAGTGTGATCATCTTGCAGCAAGCTCTTAAATGGGTTGTTTTTGCTGGATTATATCATCAGCAGGCAGCACTATTTTTGTATTATATAG
>NC_068999.1:42355400-42356171 GCF_001194135.2 Octopus bimaculoides
TGTGTGTGTGTGTGTGTGTGTGTGTGTATCTATTCGAAAAGTATAAACATATTAATTATATATATATATATATATATATGTGTGTGTATATATTTATATATATACGTATATAAAATTTCCCAAAAGTTAAACATAAAAGCACATGTACATACGTCTAGACATGTAGCTCTATGCATGGTTACATGTAGATGAAACAAAACCTATAGACCAGCACATGTACTGTGGGTAAATCGTATGTGTATATGGCACATCGCATTCACACACACACATGCACACGCACGATTACCCTGTCGATCTTTAAGGAAGTGCAACGAAAGAAGCTTGGTAGTAGATCAGATATTGTCTCTTTCTCCATTGGCGAGGAGTCAGGAAATGAGCTAAATAATCGTAAAGATACACACATATAAAAAAAATAAGTAACTGCCTTGGTCTTTACTGCCCAGAGTCCTTCAAGCTATGGGGCCGGTTTAGCGATTTCCGAACCGTATCAGAAGAATCCCTCTTCAATGGAGCGACTGACAGTGCCAAGGTTAGTTATTTACCGCTGAATGACCTTGAAATTTATGAAATGAAGAGCTGCCCTAAAGAACACCACGCATGTTCCGGTCGGGAGATTGAAACCACGATCTTGTGATCTTGCATGCAGCACCCCCGAGCACTAGGACACGAGCACTCCACACACATAAACGCATAGGCATACACACACAGACACATATACACACACACGTGTAAATATATACACGCGCACACACACGCATGTATATATATATA
>NC_068999.1:42356886-42358270 GCF_001194135.2 Octopus bimaculoides
GTTTGTGTGTGTGTGTGTGTGTGTGTGTGTGTGTGCGCGCGCGTGTGTGTGCGTATATAAAATATATTGATGTTAAAGTTTGGCACAACGCCAGTA
The DNA here is from genome assembly GCF_001194135.2 of Octopus bimaculoides. Lineage (NCBI taxonomy): Eukaryota > Metazoa > Mollusca > Cephalopoda > Octopoda > Octopodidae > Octopus > Octopus bimaculoides. Next base: position 42,356,983 of record NC_068999.1, read on the forward strand.
TTTTCGCGGTATGGGCATAAGTAGATTACATTGACTTCAGTGCGCAACTGGTACTTATCGATCCGAAAGCCGACCTCACCGGAATTTTGAACTCAGAATGTAAAGATGGACGAAACAGCTGAGTACTTCGATTTGGGTTCTAATGATTCCACCAGCTTTTCGCCTGACGTATGTGGAATAAATTAAACCGAAATTTCCAGCGGTTTGCCCTCGTTGTACTGTAGCCGAATCAAACAGCAAGACCATATTATTGCATCCATAAGAACATTGTGATTTTTAGTTTGTTATCACCGCCTCATATTCCTCTTTTCATCACCAAGTTTACACTTACGAATTAAAGCCTGACTACCTTTCACAGCTGCAATAATATGTTATTCCTGTTACAAACCTATAACTTAATTATCATAATGGCCTTAATTTCTTAGTTATTAAATAATTAAAATTGCACCTACAGAGCATAGAATCTAAGATCGGTGATAGCGCAGTACATGAGTATGTTTAAAACATATGCATATTTAAAACGTATTGCAACAGGATGTAGCAATATACATTTATGAAATTTGGACCAGTGGAAAGGACATTTTGTTTCAATAATCATGCTGCGTTCTAGAGAAATATGAGTACTTTATGCTTTAAATTTCTTTTGCAAATGGCTTTAAACATTTTTATGAAACTGGTGTACTGTTATATGTTTGTATGTCTGCTGTGTTTCTACAATGCTTGTTATGTGTATAGCAAATATGAATGCATAAATGCAAATGTATATGAATGCATAAATGCAAATGTATATGAATGCATGAATGCAAATGTATATGAATGCATAAATGCAAATGTATATGAATGCATAAATGCAAATGTATATGAATGCATAAATGCAAATGTATATGACTGTATATATCTATCTATCTATGTCTATCTATCAATCAGTATCTATCTCTGTATGTCTGTCTGTCTATACATAGACCGCGGGAAACAGCGGACTGAGTCCCCTCGTGATCGCTGTGAGCGGTCCTACCCGTTTAACCCTGGATGGTTTCACGGTCGCTTGAACTCTCTCTCCAAAGTTCTTTTTAACTTTCCCTCGCGGTACTTGTCGGCTATCGGATTCGTCCCCGTATTTAGCCTTGGATGGAGCTTACCACCCGCTTTGGGCTGCGTTCTCAAGCAACTCGACTCTCGGGCCGAAAAGAACACCGCCGATCGCCTCAGGCTCCGAATGAGCCTGGCACCCGCTCTGGGAAGCCCCGATCGAGGGGACACCGAACCTAGCCGGGCGAAACGATCGATC
>NC_068999.1:42360428-42364231 GCF_001194135.2 Octopus bimaculoides
TATATATATATATATATATATATATGTGTGTGTGTGTGTGTTTAAACTATAAATTTACCTCACGTATTATATTTCATCTTTCATTTCACTATGTGTAGATAAATGTTTCTAGCTCAAATACATATACACACTTATATACATACACCTGTCCTTCACCAGAGCATGATAAACTTTATATTGCTATTGTATATTCCTGGCCCGTGGAATATTTATTTTCTAAGATTTGAATTAGAGCCTCCAGCTGATTCGCTTTACAACATCAGTTATTAGAATTATTAGATGTGTCGGCTTTCTTTTTATGTCTCACAACTTTTCTGTGAAGTCTTTGTATTTAAAGAACTTCCGTATTTTCAAGTCCAACAACTTAACTATGCCGATGTCTATTATTTCTAGAATGTGTTTTTAAGCTGCTTTCTAAATATATTTGTTCGCAGATGTTGTTTAGATACCTGGAGATAGCCAACTGTTTGTCATATCTCCTCACATACCTTTTTTCTTATCTTTCATATCTCAACTGCATTGTAGCAATGGATTCTAGTGGCAAAACAATCGACATCATTATATCTATTGGCGTATACATGGCTATGTGTCTAAGAATTTCGTATCGCAATTGTATGGTGTGGGTTCAAGCCCTCTACGTGATATGCTCAACCATTGTCTTGTGTCAAGACATCGTGATGTTGCGCATCACATCTGTAGAACGTAACTGTACGAAATTTACTCTCTGTGGTTCTTTCTGGTTTCTCTATTCACTCAGTTCCTACGCAACCAATTCTCTTGTATGTCTGCAGCACACCTAAATATCATTCACATCCTGCAAAGAACTATATAACCCTATAAAAGTCCAAATAACGAAAATCTCTTTCTCTCTCTGTGTCTCTCTCCCTATATATATATATATATATATATATATATATATATATATATATATTAATATATATTATATTAATCAATGACTTAATGAAGTATCGACACGCTAGAAATAAGAGTTAAAACTCATTTGGACCACCCAAAAGTCATACTGAAAGCAACAGATACAACAGTATACGGGCGAGCGAACTGAAAAAGATCTCTCACATACCTGTATAGCACAAAGCTATATATTAAATGGAACAGGTATATATGTGGACTGGTTTCTGGTTTGACATAAAGCTCTTGCTTTCCTCAGCACATCTTTCTCTTTCAGCTTTTGATTATATATATATAGGTCCACGGTAAACAAACTATTTCCTGTTTAAATGCTTCGTTTTAAATCTCTAGCCCTCAACATATAAAATGCTTGCAGCCCTCCTCTCAATATCTCCAAGCCATTAAAGTTTATTCGAAAAATAGCAAGAAAAATTCCTCCACTTCCCGATATTGCTATGAACAGCTATCACTTATAAGATTTTCTGAAAGTTTTCTGTGATTAATTATGTTGAATCTAACTTGCCAGCTATATTACCGAAACGTTCATTCCTTAAAACAGCGAGAAATAAATTCTGTCCTACAATTAATTTATCAAAAGCGCCTTCTGTCTATATGCAAATATATATCTATTTTGCTGTAATAAAATGCAAACGAATGAAATTCAAGTGCGTTGATATGGCAGCCAAGAATTGGCACTTGTCTAGATGTCTCTCTTGGAGAGCAACACGTTCGCGTTATTGATATAAGTGTATATAAAGTTTGCTATCAATGCAATCTATGACATTATACTTAATATCTTTGACTGACAAACTTGTTTCCTCTTCTACGAAAAGACATATAACATCTCTATTCTAGTTCAGTATAATAATTAATGACAGATATTGAGATTTGCACTTACTACCAACAAACAAGTTCTGTCGAAGAAAACGATAAAAATAATCAATTTATAGATTCTTATTCTGTGAAGTGATGCATATATTATCAAATGCCACAAAGAATGGCATAAGTGATTGGGTCGGAAGTAACAGAAATGGTAAGGCGACATTACGTTCTGTTGAAAATCTCTCGGGTATTAAAGAAATCCGTTTCGTTCGCTAATGAAACAACACTATGGACAGTTAAGAAAACTTTTATTATTAAACTTTTCTGTATCAACCAAAAAGACTAATTCTCTTTATTGATTTCACGAGAAAACCTCCAACTGAACAAATGAATGGACGCCTAAGCGTAATGCCGTTTAAATATCGAAACATTCTTGTACAGCAAAGCATCACGTGGTCCACAACAATAACTGTCTCGTGTTATAACATGGAAAACAGAACCTTCACCATGGAGTCTATACTGTACGGGATGCTTTTCATTAACTGACACTGGTAGATGTTGTTGATGTTGTTGTTGTCGATGGTGATTTCATTTGCTTTTAAACATTTTCCTGTCTAAAGCATTTTCATAAGTTTGTACTAAACATGCGCGCTTGTTGTCAGATTTTTAGTTCGTCCTTGTTTCATACTTGGCGTGTAACATACAGTTTCTCTTTCGTAAGTCATAAGTTAATCTAGCGACCGAAAAGAAATTGGGAATACATACCGTGTATGATGTGTAGGGAAATACGCCTTGTGCATCGCATGGGATACACAGGTCAGGCAAATGGTTAAGTTATTTCCGATTCAAGAAACTTATAGTCAACGACGTTCCATTCGTAACCATCCTGTCTTTTATTCCTGCTATCGGTGTAAGTAGGACACTATTTAATCTGTGAATATACGGGTGTTCGCAACTACATCTCCAAAATAAAGACGCACGGATATCGTTCTACGCTATGTACGTTCCTGACACACGCATGAGATATATAACTCATGATAAAACTTTATAGAGCTGTCTGTTTACAGATACTCCACAGGGTTAAAGGTCTACCTTATGCAATTCATACAGCTTCATCGAAGCCCATGAATAAAGAATATAAAGCCACCTCATATTCAACGGTCCATAACACTAAACGTTTCAACAACTTTGCTGACTTTGACAAATAAATATCCTTGATATAAAATCACTCAAAATAACACGAAGTTAGACTTGGTAGAAGAATATATATTTAATGTTGATGGAAAATAATTTTCATCTAGAATTGTTTTAGTACAAATCTATACATTTATCCTTATACAAAAGCCATTAACTCACTTACTTTATGGTATGTTGTATAATTTTTATTGCAAACTTATTGTACCCTGTTGATTCGGTGCTTGACAAGCAGTCGACGCTAAGTTTGTGTTATTTTTTTTCTTCCTTCTGTATATTCGCGGTTGCATATTTAATGTCTGTAACCAATAAAATTTATGAATAAAATAACCAAATTCACCGAACCATGAAGAAGTACTGACCCGTAGGGAGAATTCGACGATAAAATTGAAGGTACCATTCTGAATTTGTTCTATACTTTGTTACGTTAACACACACCTTTCTCATTTTAATGTGTCCATTAATAGGACTAGTCTTATAGTTCTCCTAGTTCAAAGCAGTGCTACACACATCAATGGATAAATTTGATCACAATAAAGACTTTATGATGGTGGTGTTCAGGTTTCGACTCAACTGTCGAGCATCATTTTCCTTAGAGCCGCGCCGACCAAATATTGTGTAAAATACGGTTGGTAAAAACTGTGAAGAATCTCGCGGGTTGGATTGCACCTGTAATTTAAAAGTTACAACCTTTGCAAAGTTCCATAATTATATCTATCTTTTAGTTTCCGTCTACCAAATCCACTCACAAGGCTTTGGTCGGCCCAAGGATATAGTAGATGACACCTGCCCAAGGTGCTACGCAGTGGGACTGAACCCGGAACCATGTGGTTGGTGAGCAAGCTACTTACCACACAGCCACGCCTACGCCTATATAT
>NC_068999.1:42364627-42365253 GCF_001194135.2 Octopus bimaculoides
TATATATATATATATATATATATCACAAATGATAGAGACGGAAAATAGAATGTACGAGAAAATTTCTGGCTCACAATGATCGTTTCGACCCATCCTGCATCGATCTGTCGCAGGTGGGTTACTGTACAACTGGTTGTAGTGCATCCCTCGACGCAGAAGTGTCTCAACAGGCTATGTTACGAGGGGCATGTCGTTAAATAAACTCTTTTTTGCTCAGTTTAATACAGCTTGTTGTTAGTGACCATAGGTTTAAGCTGTTCAGCAAGACCTTCGTATATTCCATTTTCCATCACTATCATTTGCTATATGCCCAACGGACAGTGAAGAATTTCTGAGTGAGAACCAGCGACAATTGAGTAAATATCGTGGATGAAATCAGGAATCCATTGGCAGTAAACGTTCTTCGTTGGTTAACTACTGGGTGCACATCTAATACTTAAATATTTACTTATACGTACAGAGAGGGACATAATTCTTCCATGTGATCGGCTTGAAAAAATTGAGATATATAGATATATTCTAACAGGAAACTAATGGTAGCCTTAATACAATACACAAATAAAGAAACTTTATCCACCAATGCAGTATTGAGCTCTTATTTTCAGTGTTCGACATTTACGTATATA
>NC_068999.1:42365821-42366588 GCF_001194135.2 Octopus bimaculoides
ATATATATATATATATAGATAGATAGATAAATAGACGGATATATATATATATATATATATATATATATAAGTGCAAATATGCATACACACATGCACATAAGCACCGACACATACACACACGCATACAACACACAGACACGCACATATACACACGTAATTATAGCCCCTTGCTGCAGACTTGCCCATCCCGATACACAGAAAACCATATATTGCCAGCACAATTACAAACTCAATCGCCCTCCACTCTTTGTTAGGAATCCTATTGCGAATATTCACTCGTGTGTTTTCATAGAAAATATTACAGCGAAACATTTTACAGCATGTAGGAGGCCTATAAAAACATCACTAATGACTTCTGCAGATAAGCAATATCATTTTGCCTCTATTGACATCAGCAGCACCAACGCCAACACCATGCTAGTTGCCGTAGCTACGTTGCTTAGCATCAGCATCATCACCAACAACGGTTTTGTTAGTCTTATAATTATTCTCATCACCGAGATCGCTAGAATCCTTATCGTACGCTCCGTGGGGTACCCCGGTAATCCACCCGGCCTGCATATTCGCCGGCGCTTCTCGGAAGGAAAGTATGCAAGCGTGTATATGCGTATGTATGTATGTATGTATGTATGTATGTATGTATGTATGTATGTATGTATGTATGTACGTACGTATGTTTGTATGTATGTAGGCATGTATGTATAAAAACATATGGATGCGTGTACCATCTCTGTACATACATACATACATACATACATACATATATA
>NC_068999.1:42366936-42367834 GCF_001194135.2 Octopus bimaculoides
TATATATATATATATATATCCACAATCTATATGTGTCCGATCACTAAGTATCCGGACTATTGCCATAGTAATGAAACTAAATCCCGCAGGATGAAGCCGCTTGGCTAAGATTAGCCCTGATCTCTGCTGTGCATGCGCACCAAGTTTTAACGTTCTAACTTACTTTCGATGTTTACAGCAGTACTTTGAAGAAAAGTGTGCAGCGTGTGATCGTCGTGATGGTACCTGCTCAGACGCATGCCTAAAGTTGCAGAAAGTGTATGGAGAGGAGTATACGAGCAGCATACAGGTGTATGAGTCGTACAGACATTTCCAAGATGTCCCCAAAAATGTCGATATTAACGAAGATTCTGGGAGAACCGCAATCAGCAGAACTAAGAAAAACATCACAGATGTGTGTGCAGGAGTGAAGGGAAATCATCTAATCACCGTCCGTGAGTTATCAGAGGATGTGCAGACTAGTTACGCTTCAGTTCAGTCCATTATCACTAAAGATTTGAGTATAAAACGCGTGTCTGCCAAATTTGTGCCAATAACTGCTTTCAGTTGCACAAGAGCCCCTTGATTGTGTGCAGAATGTTGAAAACCTCTGAGCAAGCATCGCCAAGTGTTTGGCAAAATTTGATGCAGATTCTTTGCTCAGCATTCTCTGTCATTTTCTATACGACAATCACACGCTACACACCTTCATCCCAAACACTGCTGTAAACAGCGGAAGTGAACTACGATGTTGAAACTTAGTGCGGATGCACGGCAAAGTTCAAGGTCGAGCTTCCCCAAGTGGTTTTACTCAGCGTACTTTAGCTTCGTTACTATGGCAACTTCTTGATCTTATTGATCAGACCACGTGTGTATGTATATATATATATATATATATATATATATATATATATATATA
>NC_068999.1:42370111-42371530 GCF_001194135.2 Octopus bimaculoides
TATATATATGTGTGTGTGTGTGTCTATATACACACACACACATATATGTATATATGTATGTATATATACATATATATATATTAAGCACGACGAAGTGTATTCTATACGGAGAATATATGTCCCTTATCTATAAACTGTATATATGTTCACAGTATAGGACAATTAGTAGGTTGTCATGATTGTCCTATATTATACATACACGAATTCCTCTATTTACTTAATAATGAGGTGTCATGCTTTTTTTGTCATTTTATTATTATTATTAATATACATATGCATATATGTATAGATTAAATAAAAACGCGAATGGTGTATACCTGGTTTTATACTGGTGAAGCGCGATCACTTTCACAGTGTTCGTTATGTACATATATGTATGTATGTATGTATGTATGTATGTATGTATGTATGTATGTATGTATGTATGGTTGTATGTATGTATATGCAGAAGTTAACTTTTTGTCTGAAAATGCTCCTTTTGTTCGAATACAGCCGGTGTTTTGTCAAGCTTACAAGCTTATATATTACAATGGGGCTCGTTGTTTTTGAGGTCCTTCATTTTGAATTTCACTTTCTCAGTCTAAATCTTTAATACCCTGCAGTTATTGTGGTTATACCATTCATATAATGCTGTCACTATATCTTGGTATATTGTCTCCCAGTTGTTTGGTGCAGAATTTCTTATAGAATGTCTCGTATTTTGAGAGTATTTTTAGAAATAGATAGTTTCAGCCTCAATATTAAACTATTCATTCTGTTATCTAAGTAATTCTTAACATAGCTGGAGATGGTAAGTGCAGCCCCAATTCTATTTAGAACAGGAACTATGAAATACTTTGTAAAAGACATACATGTATATTTGTTGGGAATTATTTGCCGACTCGTCCTATTTCTGTATACAATCCGGCAAATGTTAGTATTTGTACGAATAATCAAGCAACGCTTTATAAACACATGTAACTATACGTTCATAACCAACCAGATATCGAGAAGTAGGTCGGTTATCAAGAGTCACATGATGAATATTTATCTGAACCCATCATACTTAACTTCATACACACGCATATACGCGCGCACACGCAACACACGCGTATATATTTATATATAAAATAAGAAGAGAAATGGATTTAAGTGTCCCTACAGCTGTTTCACTGTTTTTGTTAATGAATAATCGCATTACATTATGAAACAAAATTCCATTACGTTCTGAAAGAAGAAATCGTTATTATTTTCCATTAACAATTTCAAATTTGGCACGGATAGAAATTACCAAGGCGTGGAATGTGTTTTGACCATCTCATTTCGGCAACTGAACGCTCTTCAACAGAAAGGAACACGAGAAAATACAGAGAGAGAGAGAGAGAATGAAAAAAGAAGGCTCAAGTATATATATATATATATATATATATATATATATAT
>NC_068999.1:42371586-42371943 GCF_001194135.2 Octopus bimaculoides
CATGTGTGTGTGTGTGTGTGTGTGTGTGTGTGTGTGTGTGCGTGTGTATGAGTGCGAATGATGATTGTGGGTGCATGTCTAGATAATATAATAAGGGGAACATGAAACGAGATTGTTAGTGTGTCAAATACGGAAATAAATAGTTACAAATATAGGAAAAGATTACAGGGCTGTGTAAACGTTACTTTTACAACGGCAATATGAAGAAAGAAAAATTATGTATATATATGTGTGTGTGTATATATATAAATATATATATATATATATATATATACATATATACATAAGTTATATATACATATATATAATTTTTATGTATATACGTGTATATTATATACATATGTATTATATATATAT
>NC_068999.1:42372861-42373128 GCF_001194135.2 Octopus bimaculoides
ACACCACCAACACCACCACAGCCACCGACGTCGACGCCCCCACCATAACCACCCACCCACCGCCGCCGCAGTACTCCATCATCATCACCATCACCGCCATCACCATCACCCCGCCACCACTACTGCTAACATCACAATTTCGAACTCTTTAATCTTTGCCCATCCTCCCTGATGTCACCCAGAACGCTACTACTACTACTACTACTACTACTACTACTACTACTACTACTACTACTACTACTACTACTTTAGATTTATTTAACATAT
>NC_068999.1:42373138-42375803 GCF_001194135.2 Octopus bimaculoides
ATCTATCTATCTATCTATCTATCTATCTATCTATCTATCTATATATATATATATATATATAGCTTCTAATACATGTTTCACTAGATATGCATACATATACACACACATACACACACACGCACACACAAACACATACATGACTATGCGTACGCTAGTAAAGCTTTAATAGATAATACGTCGTCGAAACTTTTGGTGTGTATATTGAAAGTTTGCAGCAAAAAATAAGGTTACTTTGATTTCCCTTTCACCATCTCAAGTTAGAATTCTCGTTTTATTTTACCATCTGGTTCAGGAAAGATGTAACTGTTGCGTCTTCTGCCTCACATATAATAAGTTTACTATTACATAATTTTACTTTATTTTTTTTGCATGTGCAGTTTGTCTCTATTAATATTTAACTATATAACAGATTTCGCGTAAGGGGCAAAGCTGTATTTTAGTTTTAAGTTGATCCTGTTAAATAACTACATCTGGCATATGCGCAGTAACACAATACTGAAAACCACAAATTAAGTTGTCTCAGTGAGATGCTGTTGAATATTTTTTCAAAATTTGCTCACAAAAGCTTTAGATTTATGTAACAAAAACATAGTATAACTGATAATGAAATACAAATCCTTATACGTGCTTGACCAATATTCAGTTTGGGATGTCAGCGCGTCGGCCAATATTTCCACTAAATGCATTAAAAGCGGATTATACAGACACGATGATCTGGCCGTATCATTCGAACCAATGGACTCACGCTACATAGATCCAGGAAAGAACTTTTTGAAAAGTTAAAATCTTGTTCTCAAAACAGATATTACTAACCTAAAAAGTCCGACCAGTTAGACGATGCAAAAAAGGACAGGACATATATATATATATAGCTTCTAATATATGCTTCTGTAGATATACACACACATACACAGACACACGCGAATACGCACACAGATACACACACACACACTCATACATATATACGAACACATACAAGTATTCATATGTGTGTATGTAGCCGTTTGCATGTATATACATATGAAGACAACTATGCGTACGCTAGAAAAGCTTTAACAGATAATACGTCGTTGACACTTTTTGTCGATTCTCTGTAGATATTCCGTTTCAAGTGAATCTCTTAATCTTGTGCTTTGGGTATTGCAATTTGATCCCCACTTCATATTGTCTGCAAGAAGAAAAAATGTAATCTCTGTTGGAGAATTGGCTTAGAATTACTGAAATGGGAAACAGACCTCAGTTTTAATCATCTGACTCTGGGTGTTAATTCATTGTCTTGAATATTTAAATATGATCGTATTTTAACAATGGTGAAATCCTGGAAGATTTTACTGCCCACTTAATGATGTCGATTCTCAATACGAGGTTATTCCTTAATATTGCAAACAATTTAATCAGTCGAAATTAGAACTCACGACTCAAAATTAATTGGTCGGTCGTTGTTCCACCGAGTCTCTCCTACCCCAGAACTTCAGCATAAGTTGAGACAAAGAAGGATCCGCAGAGTTGTAGTTCGATTGGTTTTGATTTAGCAGCAAGACTTGTTTGAAAGTTTGCTTTGCTCTCTTTATACAACGAAATAACCATTGGAAACATCTTGCAAAAGACGAGTCGATCATGGATGGAAAGTCTTTGATGAAAGGCTGCTTGATCAGTGTTTTAAGCTGGGATTAATAAACAACAAAAACAGCCTGCACAATAACGATGGAATGAAGCCCGCACCAACATGACAAAGAATAAAGACCGAAGTTAGTTACGAACCAATCATAAATAAACTAACAACACAAGAATTAATGAAGTTGGCATTATTAACAGGCAATTAAAACCTGTTGAATATTCTGCAAAGAGAGGCACTAAAGCTGTCGCATTTAATCTTATAATCCTTCCAACTAAAAAGATGAATAAATACATAATCTTTTCGAAGATGAATAGAGAAGTGACCATCAATACTGCAATTCTTTCTTGATCTGAATGATCAATTTCTCGAAAAATGTTTAGCAAACTCTCCCCCTCACCCCATTATGATATCATAATTACACTCGCATCAAAACATAATTAACAACCAAACATGGGATGAACATTCTAGGAAGATTCGCAATCAACGGGACGCCGATATATCAAACGCTTAGAGATTCTCGTTTCATATGAATTTGATATTAAAGCAGCAGACATCAAAGTTAAAATTCATTTAAGTCCTGAACGCAACTATAGTCACGGAAATACTTGTTAGAACACTACAGGATTAACGTAGTGCAAGAATTTGTTAATACAATATAGAACAACCATTATTTTGGTCTATTTGTTGAAGGTGTTGGACAAACGAAAATAAGAATCACAGGTTCGATTTCTCGACGAAGCGGTGCGTTATCCCCTTGAGCAAAGCATTTCATTTCACGTTACTCCAAGTTACGCGGATGAATAAAATGAATGAAAAAAAAACCATGGAGCATTCTTCTCTTGTTTTGACTGCTACATTGTAAATGTTTCACAGGATACCGCGTGGTGGAGGTGGTGGTGATTGTAGTGCAGTGTTTCTCGTGGCTATTTAAACACATCAAGAAGCTAAATATAATACATGATTACAAGATACCTCACTCGAAAGTGGCCACTATGTTTTGTCCTCTCTTTCCCTCTCTGTATATATATATATATATATATATAATTT
>NC_068999.1:42376081-42378011 GCF_001194135.2 Octopus bimaculoides
TATATATGTATATATATATCCACTGAGTCGAGAGGGAAGTTAGTGCTCATGATTCTTACAGATCCTCCGACATTGGTAAAATTGCAAACTATTTGGATCCCCGAACTGGATATTTGAAGTGAGTGATTGTTTCGTGGTAGTCTTATATCTCCGTGTTAGCTAATGGTAGGATTTGAAATCAAAGTGAAAATAACCATGACGGAAGACTAAAGGCAACAAATCGGCAAAATTTGAATTCATAAATGTTTTATCCTTTACTTGTTTAAGTGTTTGGACTGAGGCATATAAAGTCCGACTAAATATTTACAATAAAAAAATAGGAAGGGTGACTAATACACCAACTGAATATGGAGGGCCAAACATTCCATATGACATGCAACAGGATTGAGGAATTCAGTGACAATGCTTAAATGTTTAGACTACCATGTTTACATTATTTACTACGTCGACATGTATACCGGAAATACGGTTTGTTTTTGTGTTTCGGATATTTAAATAAATGATATATTAAATTGTTTTTGATTACAGATGGCAGTGTTTCTCAACCGGATTCTATATGATCCGTGGGGAATCATATAAGACGAAAAAATCACGTGAAATTAATCGATTGTACTTGTTAAATAGAGAAAATGATTTAACAGTTTCTTTATAGAATTCCTAAAAATATTTAATTATAAAAATATGATAGGATTGTTTTAAGCATCAAGTGGATCTGGAGGTACAGTCGAGTAAAATAGGAATTAAAAATGGACCATAGTTAAAAAATATTTGAGAATCACAACTCTAGATTTAATATGTAAGAAATGATTTTGTGTCATGAAGGAACCATATGTCTGCTGCAGCTTGAATTTATTTATGTCTTTCGTTTGCATTGAATCTTAAGGAATCTTAATTTCGATACTTATGTCGCTGGACACACAATAATGAAACAAGCATTTACAAATGGGGAATATATCGTATGGATATTTTTGTAGATATGTCAGACATGCTGGTGTATGGGAATTATGCCTGCGTATGTATGAGTCGTTTTGGCGGGAAGGAACACTGTACCTGGCATGCCATACTGATCAGGTAGAAATAGCAAAGAAACGTGCCTCACAGTAATAAAGGAAACTTTGGAATATGTGAATGTGGACGCATAATATATGGGAAAGGGAACAATGTGAGTTTTTCATCGATCGGAACGCCATTGTAAGTAAATATACCAAATCATGCCAGGCTTGGATTCAAAAAACAACAGCCACAACAGCAGCAACAACAACAACAATAACGATGACACCAACACACAATAAAAAATAACAAGTGACAACGAAATATCCTCCTATGGTTTGAACACAATACCTGTGGAATATTATATTCTGTCATTTTCCTTCTCTAAGCAATATATTATTTGGAATAAGTGTCGTTTTTGTTACTTACGCGGAACCTACACAAAACTTTATTGCAATATAGAGAGAGATAATGAAAGCGCTATTAAACGCTAATGCTTACGGCATAAATTAATCAACGCGCCATAAATATACTATTAGCCTTTATAACTATCATAGAAATATGAAACATGGACACAGTATTTGACGATCGATAAAAATTTATTACATTTTATAAAATTATTCGATATATCGTGATTACTTTTTATTATTATTATATGTGCGTTGCATTTACTAGGATAGATATTTCAGATATAATCGATCGTTCGAACGCTATAAGTATTGGATTTAAAGATTCTAGGAATACAGGAGATTGTTTAAGTAGGACGGGAGAAATTTCAAAGCAGGGAAGTTAGACAGTACACGCGGCGTATGTATGTATGTATGTATGTATGTATGTATGTATGTATGTATGTATGTTTGTAAGTTTGCATGTATGTATGTGTGTATGTATGCATGCATGTATGTAAGTATCAATCTATCTACCTATAGATGTATATATA
>NC_068999.1:42378042-42379390 GCF_001194135.2 Octopus bimaculoides
ATATGTGCATATATACATACAGGATGACACACGCAAAAGTAGCCTGTAGTCCCGCAGTCTAGTGTAAATACGTAAATAAATTTACTCGCAGAAAAACAGCACCCAATCTTTCGTTTGCAAGTGTCATTGTGCTGCTTCACCTGAAAACTTTAGGCATATACTTGCATATCTGGACATGCTCACATATATTTAAATGATAAACTTCTGGAAAGTTTTACAGATTTTTACAGGCAAAGGGAAACAACCACGTCTGCTGCTAAAATTGTAACGCAATTCTAAAGTCAAAGAATATGGCCAATAAACCGCCCGAACCGCCAGCATTTATGCCTATTGTCACGCAGTCCTGAAAGTTCTGTTCTTCTGGATGACAACTCGTGACAAATTCAGGTAACAATAACGCAACAGAAAGTTGAAAGGATTTGGCTCCGGAATTCTACCCCAACTACCTGTCTTTCCTGGTCTCTCTATATTCGTTTACTACACTTTCATATATTTTCCAAGTTTTCAAAAATCAAATAACAATTTAAAACACCCTTAAAAAAATCCATCGGTTTCATGTTCTGAGATGTTCTTATTTGCAAAAATTGCAAAATTCTAAAGATTAGTATTCTAATTAATAAAAGATTTCTTATCGGCTGAGATAAGCTTGGTTTATTATACGACTAATATATTTAAATAATAATATTATTAATAAAAAACTGCACATTTTTTCTGACACCTAGCCACTTTTGTATATTTTCTAAACAATTCTAATAACTTAAACTAAAAGTTGAAGAGTCTTGGACGTTAGCTTTACAATTATTAAGCTTTTCGGTAGGCATCTCTCGTAAGAGTCAGAGAAGTGAAAACATTTATTGCATGATATAGTTTGTGTTTTTTTTGTTTTTTTTCTTTTCCTAAATCTATATTTCTTGCCAAATTGCTTGTTAGTGCAGCTACTACTGTTAATATTAACTTAGGAATTTTATCTGTTAATTGAGGAATTTAGGCTATGACTAGGAAGGAAACTAAATGCCCTAAGGGAACCGTCAATATCATGTTCATCACGGGATTCATGGTTACGCCTTGTAATTTTTTTTCGGTTTCATTCTACAGGTAAACACCGTGTGCATGGTACGAACTAACCGAATAGACTTTATATATCCAACCCTCACAAACACATACATACATACATACATACACACACACACACACACACACACACATACACACACACACACATATATATATATATATATATATATATATATATATATATATATATGCATACTGACATACATATATATATACATATACAACATATACATACTGACACACTTATATATGTATTTGTGTATGTATATCAAAA
>NC_068999.1:42379400-42381193 GCF_001194135.2 Octopus bimaculoides
TATATATATATATATATATATATATATATATACATAGAGAAAGAGGGAGGGAGAGAGAGGCAGCGAGAGAGAGAGAGAGAGAGAGAGAGAGAGAGAGCGATAGAGAGAGAGAAATAGATAGATAGACAGAAAGACAGAGAGACAGAGAGACAGATAGAAAGATAGGCAGACAGACAAATAGACAGATAGATAGATAAAATGTTGGAGAGATAGACACATAGATACATAGGTGGTCAGATAGATAGATAGACAAACAGTCAGACAGGCAGACAGACAGATATATAGATAGACTGTTAGGTAGATAGATTAATAGAGATAGATAAATAGATAAATTGATTGATTGATTGATTGATTGATTGATTGATTGATAAATAACTAGATAGATGGAATGTTAGATAGATAGATGGATGGATATTTGAAACAGTTTTTACTCTCAACGATTGGGAATTTCTATATTAACCAAGTAAGTTAAGTAGGTTTTATCGAGCAAGATGTCATTAGATATACGAGCTATAAAGAAATAATAATAAACAAGTAATGAAATATTAATATAATAAAATATCATATAACATGGTGATATGATTACACACATACACACATACATACATATACATACATACATATATACGTACATATATATACATAAATATACATAAATACGTACATATATATATGTATACAAATGTATATACATACATACATACATACATATATATATATATATATATATATATATATATATATATATATATATATACATATGTATATATATGTATATATATTGTCTCGCAAAACTATATTTTGTTTCAATATTGTTTTTTTTTCCCGACATTACTTATGTTTTTTGTTTGTATATGTTTATTTGTATAACATCAATAAAACTCGCGTCTCATATAAAGATATTTTCCCACACGTTATCAGTTTCATTCTCTCTCTCTCACTCTCTGACCCTCTGTCTGTCTGTTAGTC
Organism: Octopus bimaculoides; assembly: GCF_001194135.2. NCBI lineage: Eukaryota > Metazoa > Mollusca > Cephalopoda > Octopoda > Octopodidae > Octopus > Octopus bimaculoides. The sequence goes on from NC_068999.1 coordinate 42,380,370, forward strand.
TGTCAATCTGTCTGTCTGCCTGTCTCTCTCTCTCGCCCTCTCTCATTCTTGGTCTCTCCTTCTCTTCCCATCTCTTCATTTTGTCTTTATTATTCTATGACATATTATATCGATATGAATCAAGCTAGAAGTAGTGAGAATTCACGATTTGTGTGTTTATATACACACACACACACACACACACACACACACACACATATATATATATATGCTTATGTACGGATAGATAAGTAAGTACATATACTTATCTATGTATATGTATGAGAGTGTATGTCTGTGTAGAAACAGCATATTGGTATTTGGTTCATATTTCCTTCCTATTCTCAAAAATACAAAAATATACAAAATAGTTTTATTTCAAAATGCTTTTAATTTTATGATGGTATATTTCCATCGTAGACACCCATGGACACAGAAAAAATGATATCGAAAATTATATAAATATATACATATATGTGTGTGTGTGTGTATTTACAGGCGTAATTATGCATACATTTGTAGAGAAGCATCTGTTAACACTTGCGTTTGTATACTCGGATCTGTACCTGTTTGGGAAAACCACTCTGTGTCTTTAAATATACAAATAAACCTATCTGGCAAATGTTACTAAGCAAATGTACACTAGTCGCAGGAGTGGCTGTGTGGTAAGTAACCTGCTTACCAGTCACATGGCTCTGGATTCACTCTCACTGCGTGGCACCTTGGGCAAGTGTCTTCTATTATAGCCTCGGGTCGACCAAAGTCTTACGAGTGGATTTGGTTGACGAAAACTGAAAGAAGTCCATCGTATAAATGTATATATATATATATATATATATATATAT
>NC_068999.1:42382254-42383337 GCF_001194135.2 Octopus bimaculoides
ATATATATATATATATATATATAATGTATATTCATACACATACATGTATATATATACACGCACACACATGCATACATATTTACATATATATATATACGCACACACTTCCATATATTTATAGATATAATATCACCTTAACGGATTTCAGGAAAAAAAACCCAATTTTCTCGGATTATATTCAGTGGCAGGGGACATAGAAATGGACGCCATATCGAACACATATTATCAAACCCCTTTGTAAGTTCACCTCTTCCCTCTCTACTTTCCACAATATCTCACTGCGGTGCCATAATTCCACTTAACTAAAAGTTATTTTCCTTTTGTACAACCTCTGCTCATCATATTCCTTAGAAACTAGAGCACCTCATGCATTTCACGTATGTTTAGAATTCAAAAATGGCGTATTACATTTACACCAATGTTTTCTCGTCTCAATGCTGAAGATATGTAGTCCGCCGAGGAGCCAAGTTTGAAGATTGGAGGTTATGTCTAGAGCTGCTACAATTCGCAGCCCAATTCACCACGAATATCAACCTCCTTGCTTCGTTAAAAGGGGAAGGAATCAAAATGAATTATCTGCGATTTATTATGAATCTTTAATGAAATCAACTTAGATTTTCATTTTTCTACATCGAAGAAAGTATGTCAGCTTAACAGAATAAATATTTAATCAGAACTCACTCTAGATCTGTCAATTAGCAGGATCGTCGTATAATTTGTTTTGTCTTGTACATGAGATGATATTTACGTGTGTATGAAACAATGATTTACATGAATCTCAAACTGTATTATTAAAAAATATTTTTTTTTGTATTTTGATAAAAGCCGGTAAATTAATCATTTTTAAATATTAACTTCATCTTGTATTGAGCTCTTAATTCAGAAACAAAGAAACAAAGAAATATAGAAACTTCTCATCTTGTACAGATGTTAGTAACAACAACACATAAATACACACATACATACATACATACATACATGTATATACACATATACATATATATACATGCATGCATGCATACACACACACACACACACACACACACACACACATACACATGCATATGCACATATATATATATA
>NC_068999.1:42383957-42384775 GCF_001194135.2 Octopus bimaculoides
TAATCCTCTTTCCCTCTCCTTCTCCTTCTCTTCTTCATAGTCACCTATTTGCATAACTGCTTCCTTTAGACAAACAAACAAAAAAAAACACGACAATTACCCCCCTCCACCCAACCAGCCAACAAACCACCCAATACTTCAATACACCCGGCCCTCTCTCTCTCTCTCTCTCTCTCTCTCTCTCTCCCATTCGTTCTCTCTCTTTCTTTCTTTCTTTCTTTCTTTCTCTCTCTCTCTCTTTCTCTCCCTCTAACCTTAACACTGTTTTTCCCATTAACATGTTACGTTATTGTGAAAATATATCCAATTGCTCCTCCCTGAATGTCTGCAGTAAATCATATTTTTACAGAATAGCACCCAGACCCGCATGCGAGCCAGCGCAGACACACAGACACGTTGCCACGCGCAGTTGCAAACAGACAACACTAATGCACAAGTTCGTTGAGACGCAGCATGTACAACTCCAACATGCACACATACATACAAACATGCATACATACATACACACATATACATATATATATACATAAATATATAGCTATATATATATATGTATATATATTCATAAATACATGGATATATAAATACATGCATATATAAATATATACACACATATATATATATATATGTGTGTGTGTGTGTGTGTGTGTGTGTGTGTATGTGTGACTATACAGACTCACAAACAGATGTTGAGAGACATATAATACTGCCGTAGACGCACATCCATAATATACGCAAATACATGAATATACATGTACTGAACATACAAAATTATATTTATTTATACACATATATTCATTAACACATTCATATATATA
>NC_068999.1:42386609-42390142 GCF_001194135.2 Octopus bimaculoides
ATATATATATATATATATATATAGAGAGAGAGAGAGAGAGAGAGAGATTGATAGATAGATATCTGTTTATTTACACTGAATTTTACTTGTAACAAATCTCAGCTGCCAAAGATCGATAACGTGTAAAAAATTCTATCACATTCCGATCCAATCTAACCCCGCCAAGACTTTTCCTCGACGCCAGAATATTTAGCAGACCCAAGAATGAAAAACATTGCCAGAGGAGAAAACGCCTGCAAAATTATATTTCATTGAGGCAGTGGAGGTTACGTGTTTCCTAGTGTCACTATCTTCTCCGTCGATGAGGGATCTTAAAAGAAAGGAGTTCCAAGAGGAAACATCCCTTCACAGACACTGCAGGTTGCCAAACACTTAGGTCTTCCAAAAATCATCTAAAAGCTTCCATTTTTCATATCCTTTATGTCCTTTGTGTCTTGTTCGCCTCTAATCTCCCCCAATATAGCAAAGAGGTGAACGATAATTCATAAACGTTAGATCAGTCTCATCAGTTTAACCATAACCACCGCTTTTGTGAGTAAACTATAGTTGTCTCGAGTACGTTTACTGAGTAACACTTGAAACACCGAAGGCCCCCAGTTGGCGTTTGTGGCGCGTGTAAGTCTGGTACGTTGGTCTCCCTAGCGAAGGAAAAGATGTGTTTGGGTATAGAAAACTAATGTAAACTAATAGACTATACAGTACATTTTGTTTCACCGCAGGGGTTAACCAGTCAACAGCTGCAATCTCAAAGAAAGTGGGATCCAATGACAACTGCACAACATTGTTACCATTCATCCAAACATACATACATTGATATATATATATATATATATATATATATGTATATACATACATACATATATATGAAAATTAACAGAATGAGATAATATATATACACACATGTACATATATACATGCATATATATATATGTGTGTAACTATATATATGTATATATATAATGTATTACTACACTATATATTCGTTATATGTGTGTGTGTGTGTGTGTGTGTGTACGTGCACACATAGACATATATTTGGAACTTGATCCAGCTGTCAACTGAAAGTCTATCCACTCAACTCCACCTATCTCAGCATGTACGTATCTCTCTATAATACGCAGACTCACAGACACGTACAAAAATACCTGAGTACCTTACTGGTACTTTTCTTTATCAAATCGAAAGATGAAAGGTGAAATCGACTTTGAGACCTCTGACGGCAAGCTGCTGTCCGCTCCCACAGAATCAACCAGAGCAAACAAGATCGAGCGCTCTGAGAAGTAAAACAGCAACTACTACTACTACTACTACTACTACTATAACAATAAGAACAACAACAATACTTTCTCAGTTAGGCATAAGGCCAGGCATTTGGGATAGATAGGACAACGGCAACAGCTACAACAACAACAACAATAGCTACAACAACAACACCCTCACCAGATGCAACAACAACAAGAATACCAAGAGTATTGGTTGTGATCTTCTATGTCTGTAGGAAGCCTATTATTTTTAAAGAGATTAAGAGGGATGAAACCTTCGAGTTTATTTATATTTTTTGGATTTTTTATCATTATTTTTTGTTTTTGTTTTGTTTTGGTTTGTTTGTTTGTTCTTGAAGAGTCTTAGAGTTTTAAGTAGCACGATTCCAACTGTAAATAGAACCTGTCTTGGAAACGTGCTTTGCCGACAAATTTGCAGCTAACACGGCTGTGCTAACATCAACACTAACATCGTCAACAACATCATCATCATCGTCATCATCATCATCATCATCATCATCATCATCATCATCATCATCATCATCATCACCAAGATCATCTTCAACATTGTAGTCATCAGCATCGCCGACACCACCACCACCACCAACAAGAACATCATCATCATCATCATCATCATCATCATCATCGTCATCATCATCATCATCACCATCATCATCACCATCATCATCATCATCATCATCATCGAAAAAAATAACGACAGCAACAAAAACATTAACATTTAATAAAACACTTGAAACTGTTTCTGACAAGAAGTAGGAGCACTTATGAGTTTGTTTTACGTGGAAGAAATCGAATCACTGGCCAAAGGGGTGGGAGGGGAAGTAGTCAAGTAGGGAACCTCTATGCCGCTTGTTAAGTTGCTAGACATAGTAACCAAATACTCTTACATTGCAGCCTTCCGAAGCGTAATACATTCGGTATTGTGCTACATATACATAAAAACATACCCAACGCACACACGCACATGTGAAGGCGCATGACTAAGTGGTAAGAGTGTTGCTCTAATGATTGCGAGATCATGGGTTCGATTCTAGACTGGCCGTTACGTTTGTTGCGTCTTGCAACCTTTCCAATGGTTTTAACTTTGAGTCAAAACTATTGAAAATGTTGCAAATTTAAGAAAAATAAAAAAGAAATAAGTGGAAATTTTACCGGTGCGTGTGTTAAATTATACATTTCTCTCAATAGTAATGTTCCACCTTCGAGTGAGAGCATGTATCCCTCGTAAAATTCTGTTGACTTTTGTTAGATCGACTTCTTCACTACAGTTTTCACTTCCTCGTCGCTGCAATAATGTTTGCCTCTCAAACCCTCTTTCACGAGGCCAAAGACATGAGAGTCCAGTGACAATGATAGTCACTGTAATTACACGCGGTTAATTTAACAACAGTAACAATAACATTAATATAAACCACAACAAAATACTTTCAACAATATTGTGGCTGCGATTGTAATGTGAGAAACATTACCTAACGTTGCGATACGCGCAATATTACGGGTAGAAAGGATACAAAACGCTGTATGCTAGCGAAAGAAAAAACTCTATTCCTAGGTCTGAACGACCTGAGCTTGAACGCAAGAAACTTCTAATTGCATATATATATATATATATATATATATATATGTGTGTGTGTGTGTGTGTGTGTGTGTGTGTGTGTGTGTGCATAATTAAAAGTTTCTTGAGTTCGTTCAAGTCTGAGAGTCTGTGTTTTTTTTTTCCGTTGTGTGTGTATGCACCTAATAATTATAAACAAAGGTACATGAGGTGTAAGCTGAATAACGAGTAAAGAGCAGAATGTCAGAAAAGAAAAGGGGAGTGAACCGAAGATGGAGAATATTCATAAAAATAAATATAACGTTATTGAATAACGTTGAAGTCAGTCTACATATGCGACGTTGATTGTTAAGATGTGCTACCAAGAGATACACACACACACACACACTTACATACACAGGCGCACACACTCATATACATACATACACACATGCATACATACATTCATACACCATACATACATACATACATACATACATACATACATACATATATATGAATATATATTTGTATATATATATATACATATACATATACGTATATTGACAGCTAGATAGACATATACGTATATATATATATTTATATATACATATACATACATATACATACATACATACATACATACATATATATATATATTTATATATACATATACATACATATACATACATACATACATACATACATATATATAT
>NC_068999.1:42390705-42392454 GCF_001194135.2 Octopus bimaculoides
TATATATATATATATATATATATATATGTATCACATCGACACACACAGTTACCACCACACGCTCACACGCAACCATGTACACACGCATACACACACACATACCGACCGTCTTCACACTCTTCTGTCCGAAGAAGCACTTATTCTTCTTTCTTTCTACTTCCGGTCGCTTCATAGATGTAACCGCACGTCGTCTGTTGGAGATTTTTTCCCCTTTCTTTCTTCTTTGGACATTCATGTTTTTCCTGTTTCCGGAGAAGAGATATGCTTGAAACGTAAAACCACTACTCTCATATTTATCTGAGCGTCTTATTAATACATTAATTGTGTTACGTCCTCATACGATTGTTTGCTTTCTCTTTATCTCTGTGTCTTTTATTAATTGACTATGCATACATACATACATATATATATATAATGCTAGAGTGGCTGTGTGGTAAGAAGCTTGCTTCCCACCCACATGGTTCCGGGTTCAGTCCCACTGCGTGGCACCTTCGGCAAGTATCTTTTACTATAGCCTCGGGCCGACCAAAGTCTCTTTCGCCAAAGTACTAATTTACGGGTACGTAGACACAATAACACCGGTTGCCAAGCGGTGTTGAAAGACACACTCACACGTACACACACATACACACATACTCGTTGGATGTATCTGGAAATCCCAAGAAAAAAAATAAATAAATAAAAGAAATTCAAAACTCGAATAAATAACATGAAACAAAATATAAACAGAATAGAAATTACAACAGCTTAGTTGTTATAGATACCATCACTATGGAAACCATATGCCTGTTAACTAACAACAGGATATATACATTACTAGAAGACAAAGAGTAACAAATACGAAATATCATATTGAAAAAGAAAACCAACTAATTCGGATTCAGTTTTGATCCAAACATTCCTATCATTGTTTGTATAACTTGATATAAAAATAAACATTAATATAATACAGAGTAATATGAGTATAAACATATGTATAAAAATAAACATTAACATAACTTGATATAAAAACAAACATTGCTATAATAGCTCCGTTCTGACTTGAGTGTTTCACGAAATTTTGATGGAAAGAAAAGAAAGAAATAGCAACAGGCACCGTTCAAGAATTGTTGCCAGGATATACTAGCGTAAAATATTAAACTATAAATAACTACGCTAAGTTAGTGTCTGATGAGGGCGACCAAACCGAAACGTTGAAGTCATTATCAACGATTTCCTTCATATATGATCAGCGGCGGCCTTTCTTGATTTTATTTTTGTCTTAAAATACCACCCATGTTGAATATTTTGAGTTTGGAAGATAGCTTGGAAACATACGATCATCTTGTTTTATTTTCTCACTACGAAACTAATATCTCGAATTGAGGCACATAAAACCAACGTCAGTTGAAACTAAAGAATTATTCAATCCATTTTAGTAGAGTACATGGTTGTTAAAAGCCTGTTTCTGTATTCTTTGTGGTCGTCAGATAGATGCACCTTTCTATTTCCAGAGATGTATATTTTAGTCACACAGGAACGGCAATGTCGAGTTTCAAACCCGCGGATTCGAACGCAGATTATACACATATATATAAACATTAAAACTTATACATGTATACATGTACATATATATATGTATATATAATTATATCTATATGATTATATGTATATATATATATATATATATATATATATATAAACTCTAAATCTTAAATATTTGTGTACATATATATATATAAACATGTATATATAATTATATGTATATCA
>NC_068999.1:42395449-42396754 GCF_001194135.2 Octopus bimaculoides
CCTGCGCCCGCCTGCGCCCGCCTGCGCCCGTCTGGGTGAATGGCTACGTAACATCCTAAAAGACAGAACTCAGGCCATTGCAGCCAATGTTACCCTCATGAATTCTAAGAAGCCCCCCCCCCCAGGGAAGCTTCATGGGGCCTTTACTGTTTACAACAGCAAATACAGAAATGGTTGTATGGAATTCCAGCACCCCGAAGAAATCAGCCAGGGAAGAATGATATGTATGCGTACAAAATCGTGGTGCTGCGACAGCATGGCCGCGTCCACATGGCTGACACGAATAAAAGAATATAAACAAACACACACACACACATATATATATATATATGAGTACGCAAATACAATAAACTGTCTTTCCCGCGTGCATATCTATTAAATTAATATAAAACTGTCATGCTGTATCAAAGTGTCTGTCATTGATAAAAGTATTCAGGACAGAATTGATTAAGTTAGGACGAAATTATATTGTCATATTTGCAATAAAAACAGAATTAAGTCCTATTCTCCAACTTCTTAGAATACATATGTACATAAAACGTACACACACACAAGCATGCGCACACAAACACACACACACACTTGTATATATATACATATCTATATATATAAAATTATGTTTCACAAACAGATATATATATATATATATAAATATATATATTCGTATGCATATATGTCTCTATATGTTTATATATATATGTAGACATGTATATATATTTATGTCTGTGTGTGTGTATGTGTGTGCGTGGGTGAGTGTGAATTCATTTGTATTCAATTCGAGACAGTATTTACTTATGTCCGGATTATTTATGTTGTATGTTGTTCAATTGCCCTGGGATTTTGTAGGTAATCAGTGCTGTCCAGTTCTTATCTAAAAGTATCATTGATCTGACATCGATTATAAATATAAATAATTTTCGAAATCAAGATTTCGAACAACCTACATGTTACATTTACATATATATGTAAATCAACTTTGCAGAATTACAAGCATGGCAAATTTAGCTTTTCATCCGAAGATTGAAAAAGAAAAATTATTCACTGGCTTAATAAATCTGTCGAAACTTATTGCATTCTCATCAGAGGTGTCTGTACCTCTTGACCAGCACCCAAGGTTTAATCAGCCAATTTGTTTCTGTACTCAGCAAATCTCAACACAGCACTGGAATTATTAATTTGCATAAAAGTACTTAACATTTTATTTAATAGCAAGGGCGTGTCAACAATACCACAGTATGGCAGAACATATGTAAACCTAAACATGGCAAATGTAAATATATATATATATATATATATATATATATA
>NC_068999.1:42397481-42398204 GCF_001194135.2 Octopus bimaculoides
CCGTATCAATTATTTACAAGATATATGTATTCAGAGTATGAAAGAAACTTCATTTATCATAACGATCGTTTCGCACACACGCACACACGCGCACGCGCGCGCACGCACGCACGCACACACACACACACACACACATACACACACACACACACACACACACACACACAGACAGGCACAAATACAGGGACTTTCTAACGAAGTCTTCATCTACGAATTCAACTATTGCTCGATTCGGCATCCGCAGATACAGAAGAAGAGACTGGCCAAAATTTACCAGGCATCGGGATTGGACCGTACACCTCGTGCTTCGAAAACAAGCTTCTTAACCACAGAGGCATGGCATTTAATTTCCATTCTTCACGTTGTTCCTTCTCTTTTACCTCAAAATATGTTTCTACATATTCATTCTCTCTGTTCATGTCGTTATATGTCTACAGTGTCCCTGTCACCACATAGAAATATTTTAATGATATTTAGATGTCACTCAATTATACTTGTCAACATCCTGTCAGATTGTCACCGATGTCGAAGTATTGCCGCACTGGTGGGGTTATACTTCCTATACCACATATTCGCCACGTTCTATCTGGTTATTTTTTTTTCAATGTTTATATTTCTTAATATTTCTTTTGATTCTAACGTTTTCAGAAAAGAGCCTCTGTACGGGAATACGTGCATACATGCAAACATGCATGCATATATATATATATATATATATATATA
>NC_068999.1:42399032-42401270 GCF_001194135.2 Octopus bimaculoides
TATATATATATATATATATATATATATGTATACATATATATATTTATATGCTTTTTGTGTGTGTTTATATTCCTTACACTTAATATATACATACATATATATATGTATATATATATATGTATATATGTATGTATCTCTCTCTCTCTCTCTGTATATATATATGTATATATATATATAGATGGATAGATAGATATACATACATATATACATATATATATATACACACACACGCACACATGTATATATATATTTATATATCCTTTTGTGTGTGTGTGTATGTGTGTGTTCATATTCCTTACCACTTGAGATGCGTAGTAGTAATATGATATGTTTTCGTAAACATACATCTCACTTCGATGGCTTGCTCATGATTAAATTTCCTCTTTTTGTCTTCTCCAATACAAATATACACTACACACCGACTATACTTTTCTATTTGGCTGCGTAGATATGAACATTCTGGCATAATTTACTCTCCTAAAAGTCTTAATTCTGAAAAAACATTCGCAAATTATTTATACAGAATGAATTAAATTTCAACTTTCGTACAGAGCCACAACAGTAGAGGGGGATTGAAATAAGAGTTGACCATATCTTAATCCTAGTTATAGACGCTTGTATGACTGTATGTCACTTGCAACGACGTGACTTCTTGTTCAGTTCCATTGTACAGCATCTTTGGCAAGTGCCTTCTACTTTAGCCCCGGACTGACCTAAGCCTGGCGAGGGAATTTGCTAGACAAAAACCGTGTTGAAGCCCGCCGTTTATAGATATATCAATGCGTGTATGTTTTTGCACCTATGCTTGTCCCCGCCTCCGCACACCTCTTAACAGTCGGTGTTTTGAGTTTGCGTCACCGTTACTAAGCGGTTCGGCACAAGTCCCGACAGAATAAATACCATACCATGGCCGATTCGTTCGACTAAATATTCATCAAGACAGTGCCCCAACATGGCTGCAGTCAAATGAGTGAAACAAGTACAGGATAAAAAATAAATGATAAACAGACGTGGCTGTGTGGTAAGAAGCTTGCTTCCCAACCAGATGGTTCCGTGTTCAGTCCCACTGCATGGAATCTTACACAAAATGTCTTCTACTATATTGATTTCCCCAAATAAGTTTACATTAAGTTAACCTTGTTAATTCTATGATATCCTATTACATAGCCGTTAGCTTCTAACTTTTGACCCCTGTGATATGGACCAGCCCATTAACCCCACTCCACTAAGTCTTATCCTTGCTATATCCCACAGTAAATTGAAATAAGATGTAATTTTAACGTACCGATCTCCTTGGTAAATTTATGAATTATTAATTAATTTTACCCTTTTATTATTAATACACACACACACACATGTTTATGTATATGTGTATCGCTGTGTCTGTGTTTATCCCCCCCCCTACCGTTTGCCATTTGGTGGTGATGTGTTTACGTTCGTGTAACCTAGCGGTTCGGCCAAGGTTGGACCGAGCACCAGGCTTTAATAAAATGTAATGGTTGTCGATTCGTTTGAGCAAAACCTCTTCAATGCCGTGCCACAGCATGGCCGCAGGCTAAACATTGAAACAATCAAGAAATCAGATAAACGGTAGATGATTATCTCCCTTGAAATAAGCGCGACGGCAGCAAGGGCGACGCCTTACAAACACACACACACACATACAGATATTTACTCACACCTTCAAGATTATGTGTGTGTTTGTGAGTGTCTGCATGCGTTTGTGTGTGCGTGTGTGACATGTTACGTAAGAGTCAGTGAGTCTCTCTCTATATGGCACAGAGAGATGGAAGCAGGCAAGAAGTCTCCGAAAGGTTTTCTACTTTTCACTTATAACCATGGTTACATGGATATCACCGTATGCATAATCGTTTCTATGGGAGACACACATATATATATTCTCTGCGATGAGAAGTAAATGATACTGATGTTGCTGGTTATGATGTTGTTGTTGAGGCTGGTGGCGGTGGTGGTGGTGGTGATGAAGGTGGTTATGGTTGTGGCAGGAATCATTTAGACAATGGATTTATATGTGTGTGATGTGTGGGCCTCGGAGATCCTCGTCATGTGCGAGTCTATGAGCGTTTTTAAGAATATGTCAACGTTCGTCTTATTGCTTCCTATGCGTGTGGGTGCTGCGGCTTTTTGTGTTTGTGAGTGAGTGCTTCCATATTTGTGAGTGAGTGTGTGTCTTTGTGTGTCTTTGTGTGTGTGTGTGTGTGTGTGTGTGCATGAGAG
>NC_068999.1:42401705-42403287 GCF_001194135.2 Octopus bimaculoides
TATATATATATATATATATTTATATATATATATGTATGGATGTATGTATGTATGTAAACACATATGTTCATGCATATCAGGTGTGCGAACGCAAACCCACGCGCACGTGCATACGCACGCGCACCTATATTCTGAGAAAGTTGGAAAAATAGAGAATAGGGAAGAAAATGACGGTTTTAAGCTGGATATTGAGATAAACCATGGAATCCATGAATGAAAAATCAAGAAGAATGGTAGAAGAGGCGACAGTTTTGTTATTCCTTATTTTGGGTGGACTGATCAGAGTGGAGGTTGGGCTGTGCCCATAGCTTTTGTATTTCTCTGAGAGTTATGGAATTGTATTTGCTAACGTTGATTTTGAATAGTTTCCAAAACATGGAAAGACATGCTCATGTAGCGGGTTCCATAGTGGCAGAGTTCTTCGAAGTTAAATCGCCGGTTATTTGTTTAATACGAAACTTGGGCGTTGGTTTGCGATATAGGGGTGCTGAGACGAGAAAATAGAGGGCGCCTCAGTAGATGTTGCAGAAGATCAGCCAACTGTGAAAAGCAAATGTCAAAGATGTAGATACTAAATAGGAAAAAGGATGAGGTAAAGAGTCTGGGTGACTTCTATCATTGAAAGATTATTAGCATTACTACAGCAGCGAAATGGCAGATTGTTTACTACGCCGGACAACATGTTATACGTAATTTCTTCCGGGTTTAAGCTCTAAGCTAAAATACCTTGGAGGACCAATTTGTCTTAACTCTTTCGGCGTCGACGAAATAACCGACTGAGTTCTATGTAATCGACAAGTACCGTCCCACACCAAATTTCAAGATGTGTACCTTGAGTCTATTGTCTAAAGAATATTTATTTCTTTATTGCCCACAAGGGGCTAAACATAGACGGAACCAACAAGGATAAAAGAATTAAGTCGATTACATTGACCCCAGTGCAAAACTGGCACTTATTTAATCGACCCCGAAAGGATGAAAGGCAAAGTCGACCTCGGTGGAATTTGAACTCACAACGTAACAGCAGAGGAAATACCGTTAAGCATTTCACCGGGCGGGAAACGATTCTGCCACCTCGCCGCCTTAAGAATATCTGTTCTGTATACTATGAAGGATATATATTTGTTTATATCAGCAACAATGTTCAACCGTGACACTCACGTAAGAATTACAAAAGTTTCATTATTGTTTGACGCTGAGCGTTTTCTTTTGTAGCTGAGTAAAATCCAGTCTTCGAGTTCTGAGATCGGCAGGAAGTTTCCATAGTAATTGTGAAGAGTAACAATTGCTGGCAGGTGAAGGGGCTAGTTGCGTGATGCTAATATTTAACTATGATGTGGTATGATTAATGTCAGCTGGATGCACATAATGATCGAGATTTTGTTGATGTTGAAGAAGACAAGGTTAGCATGACACGGTTCAAGGATGTATTAAAGGTTTCTAAACAAGGAACCTGTAGGGATTATCTATGGGATTATCTCGGTTAATTTATATGTACTCCTACACATACGTATTTGTCTGTCAATCAATATATTTATGAATTATACCAAAGCATGCGTATACACATTCGGCTGTACACACA
>NC_068999.1:42403598-42403883 GCF_001194135.2 Octopus bimaculoides
TATATATATATATATATATATATATATATATATATATATATATATGTATACACACACACATACACACACATATGTATATGTACTGTATGTGCATGTGTGGTTATATATGGTTCCGTATGTGCGATCGCGTGTTTGTGTGTGGTGCAGGTATCATACTTTAGAGCTCTGTATGTTAGGTGCATCAAGTTTCCTGTAACTTGCACGTTTTTCCGTGCTCCGGAACTGGGTTCGATATACGTACTCCATGTCACTTCGTACATATATATATATACACATGTATACATA
>NC_068999.1:42405472-42406273 GCF_001194135.2 Octopus bimaculoides
ATATATATGCATATTTACATAGTACATGATAAATATATGTACACCCACAGACACATACAGGAACACATACCACACACATTGAAACACACATATATGTAAGGATATTTGTGTATGGATAAAAAATATATGTGTGAGTTTGTGTATGTCTATGTAACCAATTAGTTTGATTGAATTGTTTCACACATACAAACACACACTCACACACGCACGTACAAACACACACACACATGCATATGTATATATGTATGTATGTATGTATAAGTATGCATGTATAAGTATGTATATATGTGCTTCATATCCAGGAAACCATATCTCTCTTTCATTATGGATAGGAATTTTCGAAGATACAGGAAATTAGATATATTGATAACAAAAACGATGCATGGAGATACAAGCGTGCTATATAATCGATAACGCATTATATACATACTCCCAGACACTTAAACACAAACACACAATCACGGACATCTACGCATGCATATATAAAACTTATTTACATTGTTTACAGCGCGTACATACTTGCATGCACTGATATGCGTGCAGTGTTTAAATTTACGTTACGGGAGAAAATAAACATCCAATAATGTATATTGCGGTATCTATGCCTATCTGTTGATGTATACATACATATTTGTATGCATATATACCTACATACATATATATGTATGCAAGTAAGTATGTATGCATGAATATGTATATATATATATATATGTGTGTGTGTGTGTGTGTGTGCGTGTGTGTGTGTGTGTGTATGCATATGCAGATATTTTCATGTCTATATGTATATATATTTATATATAT
>NC_068999.1:42407295-42407797 GCF_001194135.2 Octopus bimaculoides
TATATATATATATATATATATATATATATATATATATATATGTATATATATATATAGATCTCATATGGGCAGATATATGCGGCCCATACTTATAACTGCACCTATCCACATACATACTTATGTGTATGTACGTATTTGCCTGTGCCTGTTTTTTATATATGTGTATGTGACAATGTTAGTTCGTGATAGAGGCTATAAAATTTTTGCTGTAATTCATGCGGAATATAATAGGATAATTTTTTTAGATGAAATGATAGAATATTCTCAAATATGAAGGTTTTAAGCACGCTATGTCTAATAGGGAAATGCTGACGTTTGACTTAATAGCACATTACATATATGAAAATGAGTAGAACCTATGTATATATTCATATATGCACACATATATATGTATGTGTGTATATGTATGCATGCGTATATGCATGTAGTATGCACATATACATAGTACATATATATGTATATATATATATATATATATATATATATATATATATATATATAT
>NC_068999.1:42408066-42410953 GCF_001194135.2 Octopus bimaculoides
TACGTATGCATGCACGAGGTATGTATGTATATATATATTTATGTATGTGTGTGTACACATATATACATGTAAATAAACATAAATATATATATTTATATGAATTATATATCTACATACTTGTTTCTTCATTCTCAATGCATTCTGACCGATTCAAACATATCTGTTCGCTGTTGTTTTCCGTCGTCGGAGAACATCTGCACCTTTAAGACGATGTGTGTGCGTTCATGACACACGTCATTCGTCGACGTAAAGAGATTCTTAGACACCGCGGTGTTTCACCCCTATTGAGTGTCTCCTCTGTTAAATCTATATCGAAGGATCGATAAATCTACCAAGAATACGACCGTTTATTTTCAGAAATCGAAAAATTATTTGCTGATATCTGCCAAACAGAGAAATAATTCATGGGGTACACGTAGGAGAGCAAGCGATCATATATATTCACGTTGGAATCTTCCAGAAAGTACTGAAAGTAAATTATTTTGTATATCCTAATATTACTTTACAAACTTCTTTGCTTTATCTTGATGGACTGATCATAAATGATAAATGGGTTCTGTAAGTCCCATTCTTTGAATTGAAAAGTTCTTCTTCACGTAAAAAAAGAAGCAGAATGGTAACTCCTGGCTATTAATAACGGTATTAACTGAATATTGGGAATATATACGTGAATACCAAATGCATGTCCTTTAACTCTGCTTTTCATGGAGCTATTACAATGTCGATATTGAAGAAAGATGGTCTTATCGTGATGAAGGTCTCGCACAAAAAGAAAAAGCTACACGCCTCAAGTAAATGCTGTATTGGATAAACTAGAGGATCGATATATAGATAATTGATCGGTGTCGTTAAGTTAATTTTTGTGCCCGATCTTAAGCGGCATGTAGAGTCTTTCTGATTAAATGGAAAGTGACAAAAATACTTGGAAATCATCAAGAAATCACAGCACTTTCATTATTACTATTATTATTATTATTATTATTATTATTATTATTATTATTATTATTATTATTGTTGTTGTTGTTGTTATTATTATTTTAAAGATATTGCGTGTATAGTAGAAACGGTTGTTATTATTATTATTTCAAAGCCAGCTAGCTGGCAGAAGTTTTAGTACATCGGACAACATGCTTAGCGCCATTTCTTCCGGTCTTACCTTCGAATTCCGCCGAGGTCAATTTTGGCTTTCATCATTTCGAGGTCGATAAATTAAGTACCAGTTGCGTACTGGGGTCGATCTAAGAGTATTTACTCTTCGTTGATATTTTACTGCCCTTCATTTCACCCACTGAAATTGTTAAGAAAATAACAAAATTCAGTAAAGGCGTTGTTGAAGAACCGAACCAATAGTCACAAAGGCATTCACCTTCGTGGACATATATCATTACAATTTGCCTCTTATTCTTTGTAATGGAAAATCAATAAGTTTGCTATGATTGATTTGTTCCTTATCACTATGAAATTCGAATGTATGATTTCAAAAATTAAACAATATATATTTATCGAACTACAATAAACCGGGACAATAAATATTAATGAAAGCACAAACAATTTTTCCACTTCCTTCGTGTCGATTCTTACCGTTGGTCAATTATGTCCTTTTTATCCCACTTTGCAGCTATTATAAAATAAATAGCTGATGACCATTCATTTTAATCTTCTTCAGAAATATTATTTAATTTTATCCTGCCACAGATTTAAATTAATTTATTACCAACTAATTTAATTTATGTTGGTATCAATTTGATGTTGAAAACAACTAGAAAATATCGCTTGTCAATAATGCTTAATTAGCTTGAGTCATCATCATCATCATCATCATCATTGCTATTATTATTATTATTATTATTATTATTATTATGATTATTATTATTATTATTATTATTATTAATAATAATAATAATAAAGCGGCGAGCTGTATTTCGTCTGCCGCTACGTTCTAAGTTCAAATTCCACCGAGGTGGACTTTTGCAATTCAGCCTGTCAGGGTCGATAAGATAAGTACCAGTTGTGTACTGGGCAAGTCTAATCGTCTATACCCCGCCCCCAACATTCAGGCCTTGTGCCTTTAGTATATACGGGAAGATTTGGGGAGTTATTGTGCTTGTATTCCCCACCCCTTATAACTTGAGAATCGATGCTACTTTGCTTACGTTCCTGCAACTTAGCGGTTTGTCCAAAAAGATCGTTTAAATAAGGACCCGTTTCTATGAAAATAAAACGAAGCACTGGGGTAGGGAAATTACATCACTAAAACCTTTTTAATGCGTGTACCCCAGCATGGACGCTGCCTGTTCATTGATAAAGGAATAATAAATTATAAACTAAACAAAAAATAGAGAAAAATCTATAAAAATCGAATCCCAATCAAAGCAAAATAAATCTTGACAGTACAAATAAGATAGAAAATGGAGGAAAAAACGAAAGCAAAAACCGTAAAACAGACATAAGAAAAAAATAGTGTGTAATCTTATTCATCATTATAATCGCTATTATTTTAGTATTTGTCACAAATGATTTCGACTGCACGAAATAATTGTTGTGTGATTTGTGTATTCTTTGTTCTTTGTTTTCGTTGCTATTGTTTTTTGTTGTTGTTTGCTGTTTTTTTTTGTTGACTATCTTTATCTGGGTGGTGGTTTCGTAGCTTATCTAACGAACGGACAAGAAAGATAGAGGAACAATGTATAAAATATATAATGCTTAAACAAGTAGAAAACAAAACGATTGGTGTATATGTGTGCACATGCATATACAAATATACACACGTCTATATACATACATACATATATTTTTATATTAATATATATATAGTTACATATATAGATATATATTTATATGTGCATGTATATATATATATATAAATATATATATATATATATATATA
>NC_068999.1:42411447-42412420 GCF_001194135.2 Octopus bimaculoides
CCCGCCAACATCAAAGTTGAAATCCTCCCATTAACACGTTACATTCAAAGCCACTCATTAACCTCACATTAATAGGAACTATATGATCTCCCCTTCCGAGCCGGAACAGCGCCACTCCCACCCCCCCTCTCTCTCACCCCCACTCACACACATATGTATCTGTGTACGTTTATACATATAAATCTATATGACTATACACATATATAGACACACACATATGTATATATAGACACACACACACACACTCACACACACATATATATATACATATATACATGTGTAGATGTGTACATATTTATGCGCGCACACCCTTCCGTTCACACACGTATGTATCTACTCTTTCCTCTCTTTTCTTTTTTGTTCCGATGTTCCGTATGAGTTAGTGGAAATTTAATCTGTTCCTTGTGGGATTCCACTCCATCACATCTAACAACTCTGTTCGTTGTTTTATGTTAAATTTATCACCGATTCTTCGTTGTCATTGTCAAAGAATAGTTCTTCAGCTGATTGACCATTGTGTTGTCATTGTTTTATCTTGAAGTTTCTGTCGTCATTGATATTGTTGTTATTTTTGTTGTTTTTGTTAGTGTTGTTCTTGTTACTGATGTCGTCATTCCCTATGTAGGTATCAGAGATGGTGTAGGTTCTGAATGTGGGGGGTCGTGCTGACGCTCAATACGGTTATGATGGTAGCGGTGTTGATGACGGCGGTGGTGGTAGTGGTGGCGATGATGATGGTGATGGCGGATTAAGGTGATGACGATTATGTTGTTGTTAATGACAACGATGATGGTGGTGGTAGTGGTTGTTGTGATGATGATGTATAGACATTGAGTGGCGTCGGTGGTGCGGCTGGATGTTGTTGGCTGTTTCTACTATGTGAGTATAAACATATATATATATGTATGTATATGTATATATATATACACACACACACACGCACACGCACACACACACACACACACACATACAT
>NC_068999.1:42414608-42416674 GCF_001194135.2 Octopus bimaculoides
ACTAGGAATGAAATTAAACCCGGAACCATGTGTTTGGGAAGCAAACTTCTTACCACACAGCCACGCATGCACCTTGCTATTCATTTATAGTATGAAAAATTTATTTAGTGATATTAAAAAAAAATTAGATATTGATCGATGTGGAAACATAACGTAATATATACAGGAGTCGCACGAAGCAGTGGTATAAATTAAATTGGAGCTTACTTGAAATAACCTTGGGACATATTTGAGGTACAAATGGGGTTTGTCTTCGCGATTTACCTTGGAGAAAAATTCTCGATTTAAGAAAACGCCAGTTCAGAGTACTCGCTATGGACAGGCAGATGCATTTCGAGTTTTTGTGCTACCATCAGTGAAAGATGCCAAGCGGAGCAACAGTAAACAGACAAGAAAACATAGCTTCCCTGTAAAATCCAGTAAAAATTTTACATCATGCAATACATTGAAAACAACATTATCAATATTATTTTAGATCACATTATTAATATTTCATTTACTCTCTCGGCCATGTAGCTAGCGCGTGGCCTAGACGTTAGAGCTATTCAACTAACGACCATAATTTGTGAGTTCAATTCTTCGATCGAGCAGTGCTTGATTTCAGTTTGCTCTATGCTACTCCGGTGAAAATAAATACACTTTCTACCTTCATCAGTCTCATCCTGGATTTGTCACTGGATCAAAAAGTGAAAGAAGCGAGACGGTTTCTATATCTGCTCTCGACTATTTAGACATTTTAAACAGTTAAATAAAGCATGGTGCATGTTACCCAACTATACTTCGGGGTATATTATGTCACACTGGTACTACTCCCTATATATTTACAGTCTTAGTGTAAGGCACTGCATTTTGGTACGATTCCTGTTCACTTAGTGGGATCTTCTTACGGGACCATTAAACACAAAGGCTTACTTGACGTATTATATCTGTGCAAAGTGAAAAAGTAATTTACTCTCTTGAAATCTGGCACTTGTAGGACAAGCCAGTTACTCGGTTTCCATGGCATGCAATTGACTGAGATCACAACGTTCCTCCTGAATGGGTGAACCGCTCCGTCTTAGGGTAGATTCATTTACACTGGACTAGGATTACATGAAATGAAGTGTTTGGCTGAAGAACACAAAACACCGCCCGGTTCAAGAAGGAATAGAAAGATCTTAAAATAGTGAGTGTAACATCCTAAACTCTAGGGTACGTGCCTTCATATCTTCATATAAATGCAAATATATTTATCGAAACCATAAAGAAAATATGGCGCCAAGAAATAAACCGTTTGGTTGTTTCAACTTCGTTATTCTGACCCAGCTACAGCAAAATGTTTGAAGGGTTCAGTATCCTTCTCTAGGCGTAGATATTGTGTTGTGCTGGTATATTTTAAGCATGGACCTGACTCAAACATCGATTGGCGATTTATAATTTTAAAACTTTGTATGTTCGTGACCGTGTGTGTGCGTGTGTGAGTGTGTAAGTATGTGGGTGTGTGTGCGTGCGTGTGAGTGTGTGTATTTGTATGTGTGTGTAGGATATATCAAAATATTAGCCAAGACGCTATTAAATAATATTTGCATAATATTGTCAATAATAATGGTGATTAATACCGTGTTTAGTAATTAATAAAGTATCAATTAGTCTCCCATTATCAATATTAATTCTGAAAGTAATTATGATCTCAAACAGAAATCTTTAAAGTACAAATCCTTGCAGGAAATGAAGAGAAAACCGACATGACTCAGCGGCTTTCAAATCCTTTCAGAATGACACATGAAACCTCATACACACACACACACACACGCGCGCGCGCACGCGCACACATTTATATATATATATTCCTATATACATATACCTCTGTATGTATGTATATATGGAAACATATACATAAATGTATTTGCGAAGAAATATATACATATAGGCGCGGGCGTGGCTTTGTGGTAGCGAGCTTACTTCCCAAGCACATGGTTCCCGTTTCAACCTCAATGTGTGGCACATTGGGCAAGGATTTTCTACAATACCCTCGGGCCGACAAAAGCTTTGTGGGTGGATTTGGTAGACGGAAACTGAAAGAAGTC
>NC_068999.1:42416976-42418181 GCF_001194135.2 Octopus bimaculoides
TATATATATATATATATATATATATATATATATATATATATATATATATATGTGTGTGTGTGTCTGTTTTTTTCTCAGAATATCCTGCACGATAATTTTTTAAGAAATCTGGTGTTTAATACCAATTTCAAGTTTTGGCTGAAGGCCAGCAATTACGTGGGAGGGGTAAGGTGATTACATCTACCTCAGTATTCATCTATTTCTTATTTTCTTTACTCCGAAATGATAAAAGGTAAAAATCGTCGTTGGCGGAATTTGATCTCAGAACATAAACACGGACAAAATGCTGCTACGCACCATTTCCCGGCGTGCTAACGATTCTGCCAGTTCGAACCCTTAAATCCTGTAGTTACCATTGAGACCCCCAAAAAGCGGAAAGGTGGCCGAGTCGTTAGCATACGAGGCAAAATACTTCGCAGTATTTCGGTGGTCTTTATCTTCTGAGTTCAAATTCCTCCGAGATTCGCTTTTTCTTTTATCCTTACCGGGGTCGATAAAATAAGTGCCCATGGAACACTGGGGTTGATGTAATCGATTAGCTCCCGCCATCGGAAATGCTGGCCTTGTGCTAATATCTAAAAATCAATTATTAGATAGCACTTATGTTATGAATAAATAATGTAAACAATTTGTTGTTTTGGATTGAAAAGTTTCGGGGGTGGGGGCGGGGAGAATATTATTTGATCGATTTCAATATTTTATGGATTCTTTGATTTACTGAAGAGAACCAAAGGATAAAAAGTAAAGATGATCACGGCGAGATTCGAACCTGGAATATTAAGTACCGGTAAGATAGTAATAATCTATAATGAGAATGAAATTGATAAGATGATGGATGAAGGTGAGGGAGATAATGAAGACAGTAATGATTAAGATGATGATAATTACGAGGGTGATTAAAAATGCTAATGATGAGCGCGATGATAAAGATTATAATGAAGGTAATGAAGCAAATGGTAAAATGATGATGATGGTGATGATGATGATGATGATGATGATGATGATGATGATGATGATGATGATGATGACGACGATGGTGATGTATTACTGCGGCTGCTGCTTCTAATGATGATGGTGACGATAACGATAATGTAATAATGATGGTGGTGGTGGTGGTGGTAGTTATTGATGTTTCTGTTGGTGTTAACGATGATGATGATGATGATGAAAAGGAGGGTGATGATGGTGCTGCTGCTGCTGCTGCT
>NC_068999.1:42418191-42420785 GCF_001194135.2 Octopus bimaculoides
AACGATGATGATGATGATGATGAAAAGGAGGGTGATGATGGTGCTACTGCTGCTGCTGCTGCTGCTGCTGCTGATGATGATGTTGATGATGATAATGATGAAGAGGGCGACGACGACGTTTTTGTTGTTACTAGTGGTATTGGTGTAGTAGTATTAGTAGTGGTGGTGGTGGTGGTGGTGGTGGCAGCAGTGATGATGATGATGATGATGATGATGATGATGATGATGACGACAGCATTGAATTTACAATGGCAATGATATCCGATAAAATGATGAAATTCAAGAGTAGCGGGGTAGATGACAATGAAAATTAATGTGAATGGGCAGGAATATTGCGTTTCCATCAATGAGAAACAAATGGATTTGAGATGGTTACAATGAGAATGGAAAAAAAATTACAAGTGGCAACCATTATAAAATGAATGACGATAATGATTTGAAGCAGACGACAGGGGAAGAAGAGGAAAGCGAGATAAACTATAACAACCACCAATTAATAATGACAAACATTACATCATTCTTCGAGTTTTGACACAGGATCGGCACTTTTAGAGGAGGAGTTAAGCTTATTACATACAGACTAGGACTTATGTGGTACTTATTTTATCGGCCTCGGTTTTTAACTGGTTCTTATTTTATCGACCCCAGAGCGCAAATGGTACTTGTTTAATGTACTCTGATAGAATGAAAGGCAAATTCGACAGAAATTGAACTTAGAATGTAAGGAAACGGAAGAAGTGTCGCTAAATGTTTTATCCAACCTGCCAAAGATTCTGCCAGCTCTGTCGCCATAGGCCAGTTACACCACCATAGGTGGCTCGCTGTCTTACTGTGAGCCGTCACTTTTATGAACATGATACTAATAATGGTTGATGATGGTGTTAATGATAATAGAAAGCAGGAGAAAGTGAATATGTCGGTATATAATCTATGAATATCGAAAGTAGAAATTTATAGTGGACTGCATGGGAATTGAACTCTCGAACGGCAAGAATCTAAATGTCACTCTGTTATTTATGAGATGGCAGATGCTCTACTGAACCGAATAACTCATCCACGTTTCTTGTACAACGTTATTTACAGTAAATATTTTTCTCACACACAAACACACACAGAAATGTATGTGTTTGTCCGAGTGTGTGCGTATCTATGCGCGTGTGAGGGTACGTGTCTCTGAGTGTATGTATGTATGTATGTATGTATGTATGTGTGTGTGTGTGTGTGAAATCGAATGTTCAAGTAAATATTATTTCGTGTAAAGAAAACATTAGTTGCAATTTGAAAGAGGAGAGAAAGAGAGAGGCACGAACTGGAAGACGAGAAGCTGGTAGCGTGCGTGATGATGTTGGGTAACAAGAGAGTCGGATATATTAATTAGATACTTTTAACTAGAAATAAAGAGAAATACAGAGATCCATCCATAAATAAATAAGTAAAGAGAGTGTCATAGAAGAAGATGTATTAGTATTTTTGCAGATATGTTTCTAGGCTTGTCAACAGATATGGTTTACGACCTTGAAAAAACGTGTGGTTTCCCCCGAACAGTCAAGCATTGAAGGTCAGACGAAGCTGCTCATAAAATAGAGAATTGTATTTTCATACACTACTACTGTTTGTGTGATCAATTTGATCACACACACGCACATAGCCACACACACACACACACACACACACACACGTGCACAGAGAATATATATGCGTGCGCGAATATATATACGTGCACATACATACTTACATAAATACATACATATCGAAAAATTTGGGAATTGCACCACCATTCACTAATTTTGAATTTCTATTCGCGCACACAAGGACCCCAGCTTTACGTATACATTTACACATACACACACACACACACACACACACACACACACACACACACACACACACACACACACACACAAACACACTCACACACACGTATAATAACAACAGATTAATTGATGTTCACTACAGCTGTTTCAAAAGTGATTTTTTTATTCAGGAACAACAATGTTAAAGTCAAGCAAAAAATTAAAAAAAAAAAAGAAATATTTTCATCAGGTGATTCCAAGCAAGAAGTAAACGTTATGAACGTCTCCAGAACAAGTACCATAGTAACAGATGAAATCACCGACCCAAATTTAATGGATCATGGCTTTCACCGAGCACTATGTACTTGTTCTTGAGAAGGTCTAATTATGAATTGTTACTGTATTCATCTGATGATAATGATAGTGATGATAATGTTGATGATGATGATTATAATGATGATGACGACGACAACGACATTGACGAGGACGCCATTGTGATATCCGCGTTTATATTCGATATCTACATGAATATGAGTATCTTGATATGTTTGTGCAATGAACCAATTGATTCTCCACCCGTTTCAATAAATAGCTGTAATAAGTGTATTGGCAGGACCTAAGCACCCTGTTGTCCGTCCCACCTTATACCTGGAGCTACATCCGGAATATATGACGGGTGGAGCGAAGAGCCGAGATGATTGATGTGTGTGTGTGTGTGTATACACACATATATATGTGTGTGTGTGTATTTATTTATGCGTACATGTATATATGTATGTATGTATGTATGTATGTATGTAT
>NC_068999.1:42421394-42423143 GCF_001194135.2 Octopus bimaculoides
TCTTCATAATAACAGTATTGCAACCTGGCAATTCAGGGTGAATGCTTCGTTCACCAAACTATAATGATGAGCTGGTATTATGCAGTGAGGTGTTATTTTCTCGAGTATACATATTTTTTTTTTTTTTGCGGGTGTTACTATTTTCGTATTCCACCCGCCCTCTCTCTATTTTTCTCTTTCTCACTCAATTTTTTTCTCTCTCTCTATCTTTCTCTTTATCTCTCTCTTTCTCTCTCCCTCTCTCTCCCCCACTCTCTCTCTCTAGAATGTCAGTTGCATATGTAACAATAGCAGCAGCAGTAGCCTGTGATGACGAGAAAACAACAACAACAATAACAACGACATCAATAATAATAACAATAATAATAATAGGAGAAAAAGAAGAGGAATATGAAGATGAAGGAGAGGCCGGACGAGAAGAAATAAATAAAAACTACAAAAAACTGAGGGAAAATAAAGCGAAATAAAACAAAGAAACATATGAACTGAAGAGAGAAAAGACAAAGACAAAAATGCTCAACTGAGAGGTCTGAAACCATTTTTGCGAGTTATTTATTTGAGGCAGGAAACTTCGTTCCAAGTAGATGTATGTTGACAGTTATTTTCGATGTAGCCTCGTTTTCAATGATGATATAAACGGATATGTTGTCGTTTATAACAATATTGATGATGATGACGACGACGACGACGAAAATAATAATATGTAAAGGCATGTTGTTGGCACTCCGTCGCTTACGACGTCGAGGGTTCCAGTTGATCCAATCAACGGAACAGCCTGCTCGTGAAATTAAAGTGTAAGTGGCTGAGCACTCCACAGACACGTGTACCCTTAACGTAATTCTCGGGGATATTCAGCGTGACACAGTGTGACAAGGCTGGCCCTTTGAATTACAGGCACAACAGAAACAGGAAGTAAGAGTGAGAGAAAGTTGTGGTGGAAGAGTACAGCAGGGTTCACCACCATCCCCTGCCGGAGCCTCGTGGGGCTTCAGGTGTTTTCGCTCAATAAACACTCACAACGCCCGGTCTGGGAATCGAAACCGCTATCCTATGACCGCGAGTCCGCTGCCCTAACCACTGGGCTATTGCGCTTCCACATGTAAAGACAAGAACGAGAGGAGAATGGAAATGATAAACGAAACACGAAACATCGAAAGAGATATTATAAAAACAAAATGGGGACAAAAATACAAACAAAAGTTTGAAAAAATGCTGACAAATAAGAATGAAATCATAAAACCTTCAGAATCTTCTCGAACTTTTGTAATCAATCGAAATGTAAATTTTGCTCGTCTTTTATAGAAACTTGTATTTATCTTCTAAGTCTTAATAGGAAATTTGGAAAGAAAATCTGAGATTTATAGAAAGTTGAGCAAAATCTTTTATTACGAATATGTGTATGTGTGTTTTTGTGCATGTGCGGGTGTATGTTTGTGTGGTGTGTGCGCGTGTATATACATATATATATATATAGAGAGAGAGAGAGATAGATAGATAGATAGATAGATAGATAGATAGATAGATAAAAACAGATTTTCTTAAATATACATATCTATATATCGGCACACATGGACAAGTACACACATCTATGCAAGTATCTGAGTGTGTGTGTGTGTGTGCGTGTGTTTGTATGCGGGATGGGCTTGTGTGTATGTGTTTCTGCATATCTATCTATCTATCTATGTATATGTGTGTATGTGTGTATGTATGTGTATATATATATATATATATATATATATATATATATAT
>NC_068999.1:42423426-42425940 GCF_001194135.2 Octopus bimaculoides
TATATATATATATATATATATATATATATATGTGTGTGTGTGTATATATATATATATATATATATATATATGTATATACTCATACATATATACCCACACATACATATATATGTGTATATACATATTTATATGCACACACACACACATATATATATATATATATATATACATATATGTATGCATATATATACATGTATACGCAAATGTTAGCGTGTGTATATGTGCTTACGTGTATATATGTAAGCCTACTGAATTCCTATCATACATATATTTATCAATTTCTCAACCTTATCCCTCGGGAAATATATATCGCTGTAGATTTCCATTCATTATTCAGTGGAGACAGGATGCCACAGCTCTGTGTTGGAGATAAGAAGGATATAAGGATCCCTCATCTGGGAGGGTCATGACATCCTCCAAGACGTAAATTGCTGTCGCTAAGACAGAACCTTTTAAATTACGAACTGTAGTAAAATTTATTGACTCTGCCTTACATAAAATTATACAACAGCACTCTACCCCATCTACAATGCTCAACACCCCCATACATTATTGGTGGACCACCTTTGTAGAATGCTTACAGGACAAATTATTTAGAACTCTTTGGTTACTATCTTTTATTTGAAAAGGAGAGGTTTTCTCGAAATATATAATTAATATGTATATTAAACAACCTATATAAATCCATGCAATATGTTTTGATTTATTGGCACCACCAAACATAATATATTTAACTCCTCTTCTGCATTATCATTTTTTTTTTCATAATGATTTCTCTCATATACCTCGCTCTATCTGAAATGGGACCTGTGTTAGTGGCTCACTGTTGAAGTTCACGGCGACTGTTAAGTTTGTGTTTCTGAAGATTATTTTTAGCAATGCAAATGGAAGATATTCTTTCTCCTTGTTTGATGTCACAATTCTGAATTGGAACTCTTACTAATGGTGATAGCAGAGTTTATATAAATAGAGCATCCAGAGCTAGCATCTCTGAGTAGTGTATTGCACCTCGACACATTACGTTTCCATAGAGGTCTCGATTTGCAGCACTTGCATATTGGGTTCCAGTCTATAGTTTATATTGTTCTGAGATAACGGATAAGGTGATTGACCACTTTAAAACACCGCCTAGATCTTGAATCGATTTACAGGAATTTACGACATTGCTAGCATTCAGAACAGGATCACTGGTTGGTGAATAACATCCAGTGATCCTGCCATTGGGAGTTTTAATAGTCCCATAACATTAAAAGGATAAGGGCTCGAACTGTTACTTTTTAGTAAACAGAAGACTAAATAATCCTTTCTACAAAAGGGACAAGGCCTGAAATTTGGTGAGAAGGGACCTGTCGATGACATCTACCCCAGTACGTGACTGGTACTTATTGTTTGGATCTCGAAAGAATGAAAAGCAATGTCAACCTCGGTAACATTTGAACTCAGAATGTAAAGCCAAACGAAATGTTGCCAGGCATTTTGTCTGCCGCGCTACACATTCAACCGCCTTCAGAAAAATAAATATATATATATATATAACAAAAAAATACATTTTCCAATGCGATTACTGTCTCTCCTTCTTTACAGCTATAAAATAACATCACCACCACCAAGAGCAACACAACCATCATGACGAATAGCACCATGACCACCACCGCCACGACCACCATGTCCACCACTACCACCAACACTAGCACCAGAACAACTACAAGCACGATCACCACTATCCCCATCACCAACACCAACACCAACCCCAACACTACTTTTATCACCGCCGCCACCTTCTGCACCAATACCACGGCTATCTCTAGCACTTGAACTACCACCACCACCACCACCACCACCATCACCACCACCGGCACCACAACCACCATCACCGATACCACCCACAGTAAAACAATCCCCCACCGCTACCGCCGCCGTCGCCGCCTACGCCATCTCCACCCACAAACCGCCACCACACATTCACAGATATTGAAGTTAAGCAGTAATTTATTTTCCTACACTTACCGCTAGAGGACGTGACAAAAGGTAAGAGGGCGCTGCAATAATTACACCGCTCATTGCTTCCTTCACGGCCACCGCTGCGTTAAAGCGAGAACGATAAACCTATCAAGCTATCACTGGCTGTTTTAAGACAACAACGCTACCAACAACAACATCGTCATTTCACATCAAAGTAAATGGAAGCCAACGATGTTATTAAGCAGTAAAAATTTCGTCGAGTTTTTATACTTACTTTCATAATACCCAATTTACAATTTCAGTACGTGTTTTCATTTCATTTCATTTCATTACTGTGTGTTCTTAGATCTCGGGGTTGCTTATATCACACACACACACACACACACACACACACACACACACACACACACACACACATATATATATATATACATACACATACCTATACACATACCTATGCACGTATATGTGTGTATATATATATATATATATATATATATATACACATATATACATATATATATATATACACACATATATATATATATATAT
>NC_068999.1:42429780-42434123 GCF_001194135.2 Octopus bimaculoides
ATATATATATATATATATATATATATATAAATATATACACACAAAGACGTATATATGTACACACTCATATAAATGCGTAAGTAAAAGTGTGTGTGTGTGTATTGCAATGCTGGTAATATCAGTGAAGGCGTCTAAAGCCAAAAAGAGGAAAAAAACAACCACACGTTTGATGGTGATTTTTACATCGATCTGTAGTCCTTCTAAATCCTGCAGGAACAACGATGGTATCGTTATTAAATTTATTTCATGAGCACTTCCACAGCGTAGCTTCTTTTTTGTCTTTTCTTCCTCACCCCTTACTGAAATTTTATCACGCAGGTGGCGTTGGTGAGAGTCGGTGTTGGAGTCGGATGTTAGCATTGTATAACAAAAACAATGAGAGATTATCAATGATTTTATTGTATCTTTTAGGAGGCGGTACTTTCATATTAAACATGATTTGGGGGTGTCTCTATCGGATCACAAAGATTAGCCATATCATATGAATACCATCTAGTTGTTTTAGCAACTTGGGATATTTCCATTTCAGATTTTATCAAACAGCAATCGTTAAATATTCTTATCGTTAGTTTCGCGATGTATTTTATATCTTGGCCCCCACAAATATTCCACACATATGTTGCCAAAATTCTTGTAAATTCGATTGGACGAACGAAAAAGTATTCCATTTATTTGTTTGTTTGTTTATTCATCCATTTATTTATATTTTGCGCCGATGGAGACCTGTTTTTTTTTCCTTACAGAAGGAGATTTAATTGATTTCGAAATAGTACTGTAGTCCTATCACTCTTCAAACACCACCATTTCTTATTTCTTTATTGCCCAGAAGGGGCTACACACAGACGGGACAAACAAAGTCAGACAAAAGGATTAAGTCGATTATATTGACGCCAGTGCGTAACTGGTACTTATTTAGTCGACCCCGAAAGGGTGAAAGGCAACGTCGACCTCGGCGGAATTTGAACTCAACGTAGCGGCAGACAAAATACCGCTACGCATTTCGCCCGGCGTGCTAACGTTTCTGCCAGCTCACCGCCTTTTCTTGCAGCCATCGATAGATCAAACAGTGACCCCTAGATGTGCTAGAAATACAAGTGAAGACTGTAAACGACCATCAAAATCAAACAGATTTACGCAGCATCTTAAAGTTACATTAATTCACCATTGATTCGCTATCTTCCGTTTTCGAATACGAAGTGCAAAAATTTTTCCCCAGTCATGCCTTTGGTAATAAATCTTCTAAACAAAGAATGGTTCTTAGAAATACGCACTTTGTGTAGGCCTCTGAGCAGGTATCACCACGACAACCTTCTCTAACTTGGTCAATGCGACGATCACACGTTACACACCTTCCGTCTAAGCAGAAGTGAACTAGCAATCTAAAACTTAGTGCGCATGCACAAAAGTGTTCAAGGTTAATTTTTCCCAAGCCGCTTTACTCTGCGTGCTTTAGCTTCGTTACTATGGCAACAGTTCGGATACTTATTGATCAGACCTAGTATATTGATTTCAAATTTTGACACAAAATGATCAATTTCGGGGGAAGGGTCAAGCCGATTGTAAGAACCACAGTAGTCAACTGGTACTTAGTTAATCGACCCCAAAAGGTTGAAAAGTAAAAATCACCTTGGCTTAACTTGATTTCAGAACGTAAAGGCAGACGAAATGACATTCAACATGTCGCTCGGCAAGGTAGTGATTCAGCCAGCTCACCGGCTTGCATTGGAATATATACTGAATACATACATACATGCATACATAATACATACATACACACATACATACATACATACATACATATATGTGTGTGTGTGTGTGTGTCTATTATTAATGATGGTGTTCCAGCATGACCACAGCCGCATGGCTGAAACGAGTAAAAGAGTAAATATACACACATATGTATATATAACGAAACAAAGACATCCTTGAACTTGGCTGGAGTGCCTTTCATCATAGGTCCGCTTAAATGGCACAGACTTGGTACAACCCCACTCTATACCCCAACAACAACAACAACAACAATTAATAATCCCTTTGGCTGTGTGGTAAGAAGCTTGTCTCTTATCCACATGCTCACGAGGTCAGCTCCACTGCGCGGCACTTTGCGCATGTCTCTTCTACTATAACGTTGCGGTGACCAATGCTTTCTGATTGGATTTGGTAAAAGGATTCTGAGAGAAGCCCGCCGTATATCTACATATATACATGTGTGTGCGTGTGTGTGTTGTGTGTGTTGTGTGTGTTGTGTGAGTGTGTGTGTGTGTGTGTGTTTGTGTCTGTCTGCCCCCAAACCCAAAGCTTGACAACTGGTGTTAGTTTGTTTACGTTGTCGTTCCCTAGTGGTTCAGCAAAATTAACCGATAGAATAAATACCAGACTTAAAAGAAGAAAAAAAAAGAACAGAAGTCCTATGGCTGATTTATTCGATTAAGACTTCTTCAAGGTGGTGCTCCAGCATGATCGCAGTCTAATGACAGAAACAAGTAGACAGAAATAACAGAAAATAAAACAAGATGTAATTATGCTCTACTTTGGATGAGTTTCGAATCATTTATAAAAATTTTAATAATTTTTATCTGACAGGCATAGAATTTGCCTCTCGTACATCTACGTTGGCAAGAAATCTGTTCCATAAAACAAGCAAAAAAAAAAAACCGCCTCGTTTCTATCAGCACTATACTAGATCGATACAACGGAATAATCCTTCAACTCTACAAATAAAATGCCTGCCTAGCATCTTGTGCAGTGTCCAGCAAACCATCATTATTAAGCTGCATCAATGTGAACTCCACTTAGCATAGGTTACTCTCTGCTAATGACAGCTTGTATTTTCTTCCATCATTTTTCTCTTTTTCGTTTTGTCTCGAGGCTGGATACTTAAGTGCTCAGAGATTCGCTTTATTTTAAAATACAGATACTAAGATAGAAAGAAAGATAGCGAGAGAGAGAGAGAGAGAGAGAGAGATAGAAAGAAAGATAGCGAGAGAGAGAGAGAGAGGGTGAGGGAGTGTGTGGGAGGGTAAAAGCATTCAAACAGAAGGGGAGGAAACAGAGACAAATGTTTTGAATATGCACAAGATTTCATTGTTCTTCGTCATCATCTTATTGTTTCTAAATGCTATTACCTCCGCCTTCGCTAAGGCGGAGGTATTGTTTCAGTGGTGTTTGTTTCTTTGTTTCACCGTGGACAAGATATCTCAAGAACCGCTGGATGGATTCGGATGAAACATTCAGGGATGTTTGGCCACGTGACTGGCACGAACTGATTATATTTTGGGATCGATCTGCTACCGGATAAGGATTCTGGGTTATTTGTTATATTTACTTTACATGATTACGATCTTGCATTCACTTTCAGGTCTTTCTCATTTATCTCCCTTTAGGCTGTAATTATTTTGAATGATGAATTTGTTAACTTTGGCTTGAATTAGATAAGGATAAACTATTTAATACTTGTGAGTGGATTTTGGTAGACGGAAACAGAGAGAAACCCGTTGTATATACATATATATGTTTGCATATGACTTGCACCTGTATTTGTTCCCTCTCGCTGCTTGACAACTGATGTTGGTGTATCTATGTCCCCGTAACGCAGAGGTTCGGCACAAGAGAACGATAGAATAATAAAGAAATACTAGTGTTAATTCATTCGACAAATGGTTTTTCAAGGCGGTGCCGCAGTATAATGACCACAACAGGTAAAGGATAAAAGATATATAATAGGCTTCCACACTGGTTCTGTCTACCAATTTCTCTCACAGGGCATTATTCGGTCTAGGGATATAGAAGAAGAAATTTGCCAAACGTTCTGCGCAGTGGGACGGAACCTGAAACCCCGTCGCTGCAAAGCCAGTTTATTAAGAACACAGACGTAACTGCACCAAAACAAAATTTCAAATACAAAAACAGAAAAATGACATAAGAAGAGAGTGGAAAGAAAGAAAAACGTAAAAATATAGAAACAAGATGACACATTCATATCTAAAACTTCGGTTGCACAGCAATTATGCAGATTGACGTAATACAATGAAAAAAAGCTGTGGGCACAAGCCTGCGTTGCGTCAACAATTATAAGCAACAGTCTGAACTGTATCCAACTTGCACGTCACCCTGGCGCTTATCAATTTCTCAGGTTCAAATTAAAAGAAAATATCATATCACCAGTTTATTATTCCAAGCTAATTCCATATATAACTTTCGCT
Source organism: Octopus bimaculoides (assembly GCF_001194135.2). Classification (NCBI taxonomy): domain Eukaryota; kingdom Metazoa; phylum Mollusca; class Cephalopoda; order Octopoda; family Octopodidae; genus Octopus; species Octopus bimaculoides. The sequence continues at coordinate 42,433,983 of NC_068999.1, forward strand.
GCATCGATTTCTTTCAGTGGATAATGATCCGTCGGCTATAAACACAAAACAAAAAAATAAAATAAATGAATAACATGCATCCCCCCACACATACACACACAGACACACACATACACACGCACATATGTATATATATATATA
>NC_068999.1:42435467-42442678 GCF_001194135.2 Octopus bimaculoides
ACACACACACACACACACACACACACACACACACACACACACACACACACAAATACACACACATACACACACAAGAGCAAGACAAAGAAGGTGCAATGACGGTGTTGCTGGTATTAATTGAACATAACAGGTTGGAAATAGTGGAGAAATCGGAGCGGGGCCTACAGCATCGAAGACAATAGGAGGCGCGTAATTACATAAGCAGCCATTATGTATGTTGTATGTAGTGGTACATATGCAATAGATTATGCATGTGTGTGTATATACATACATACATACATACATACATATATATACATGTATGAGTACGTGTGTGTATGTATATATATATATTTGTATCATGTATGAGCGTGTGTATGAGTATATATATGCATATATATATACCTACATCTATATATATATATATATATATATATATATATATATATATATATATATATACATATACACATTAAATGCGTGTGTGTATACACACATTTATGTGTTTGCAAGTCTATTGTTTATATATGAGAGAAAGAGAAATCGAGTGAGAGAGAATGAGATGCCGATAGAGAGAACGACAGACAGAAAAAGAAAGTCAATTATGATGTGTGTGTGTGTGTGTGTGTGTGTATGTCTGTGTGTATGTGTGTATGTGTGTGTGTGCTGACGGGTATTTTCGCAAGTGCTGACACATGAGTATACGACTACTTGTCTTAATTATTTTTGTTTCTTCTTGTCTCTTATTTCATATTCATTTTGTTGTTTGTTGTGGTTTGTTTTTGTAGTTGTTATTGTTGTTGTGCTTATTGTTGTCGTTGTGTGATTCCATTTCTATTGCTTCTCACTTTCTCTTTATCTTTCTCTTACCCCGCCGCACCCTCTCTTGCTCTCGTTCTTGTTTTTCCTCTTTATTTATTTTTTTTTTCTTGGCTCTTTTTTTTTTATTTCCTGCAGCTCTTTTTCGAAAAACCTGTCTTCATGCGTTACTACGAATATCATTCGCTTCAGACTGAAAAAAAACAAACAAACAAAAAATAGGAAGAAACAAAAACAAAAGAAAAACAAACAAAACACGAACATAGAAGAATAGAGAATCGCGGTGTGTGAATGCGGCGGATGTGAAATAAGACGAAAAGCAATAGATACGGAAAGAAGCAAACAATTATACCAAAGGTGCAAGAAAAGAAGGAACGAGAAAAAAAATGAAGGAAAAAGAAGGAAAGAAAGAAAGAAAGAAAGAAACAAACAAACAAATAGTACTCATGAGAAAAAATATAACAATGTTTACGAGGCGAGATTTTCGAAAAAGTGAAAATCTTTATCTCCGAATTCATCACCTTTTCTTTTCCTTCGTAATCTTTTCGTTTTCGTTTCGTTTTTGTTTTCTCTGCATCCGCATCCGCCCCCACCCCCATCTCACTCCGTCGACCATTAACTGACCCGAATCTTGGTGAGATGAGTTTGCTTATAACAAGTTTGTGACGTAATATGTTAACGGTTATCCGCCGACGGTAACTTTGAATTTTCATCTTTTCGGGCGGGGGTGAAGTGAGTCGATAAAATAAGTACTAGTTAAGATCTTGGGTCCAAGAAATGGACTTACCCCCGCCTCCTCCAAAATTTGAAGCTAATTATATGCTTAGCGAGGTTGACTTTGTCTTTCATTTTTCCAGGTTCGATAAATTAAGTACCAGTGAAATATTGGGGTTGATGCAATCGGCTAGTCACCTCCTCCAAAATTTCAGACCTTGTGCCTATAGTAGAAAGGACTATTATAAAATAGCATTAATTTGAAAGAAGCCCGTCGTATATATGTATATATATATGTATGTATGTTTGTGTCTGTGTTTGTCCCCCCAACATCGCTTGACAACCGATGCTGGTGTGTTAACGTCCCCGTAACATAGCGGTTCGGCAAAAGAGATCGATAGAATAAGTACTAGGCTTCCAAAGAATAAGTTCTGGGGTCGATTTGATCGACTAAAGGCGGTGCTCCAGTATGGCAGCAGTCAAATGACTGAAACAAGTAAAAGAGTGAAAGAGTAAAAGAGTATATATATAGAAATGCGACGTGTTGTCGTCCGTCTTGTATTAATTTATAGAAGGTGAGGTATTTGAAGCCTTGCTAAAAATGCATGGCTTCAAATATGACTAGGCTGAGGTCAGGTCATTGCAGTATTCTCGCCTGACGCTGCGTATGACATTTTAAATGTAGCACAGAGAATATATTTGAGATTACAATACACAGAAACCACCCTGGCGAGCCTGGGCCCACCCTCATCCAAATCAAATTTACGTTACTGCCATTTATTCACATCGATCTTTACTCAAACCACACTGCTCTCAGAAATTATGTACTTCGTTAAGCGGGGGAAAAAGAAACCAACCGGTTTCATATTCTTATTGAGGGTATGTTTCCCCTTAGTAAGGTCGAGTGAAACGGAAACCATTTTAGTTGTAGAATCTATTTTATTATTCTCAGATCATTGAGATGAATGGTTAAGAGAATTTCATTTTAAGGACTGAAAATAAATGGAGAAAAGGCTTGCATGCCCTTCTATACAGGACTGCAAACGTAATAGCATACTCAAACACACACACATACACTGAGTATGAGACTGAGAGTGATAGAGAAAGAGGAGAGAGAGAGAGAGAGAAAGAGACGGATGTATGAAGACGGATGTATGAGTGAGTGAGTTTGGGCATGCGTGTGTGTGTACGTGTGTGTGTGTATGTGCGTGCGTGTGTGAGTGTGTGTGCTCTTTCGTGTCCATGTGGGTGTGTATTTACAAATCGGAACACTTTTCACGAAATGATAAAAGTCATTAAATTATTTTAATTAGCGGTGTAAACATTGGCTGAACTTCAATTCCTAAGATAATCTAAAATATTGATTAATATTAAGAGAAATAATTAAACAAACATAAATCAGGGAAAATCAACAAACAAGGCACACTACGATATATACTAAATTGACGATGGTTTTGTGAGAGAAATTTCAACTAAAATAGGATTGGATGTGTTTGTTTCAGTAACATTCGTGGAAGATGTAGGATGTTGGATTCAGGTTCGAACGATTCTCAAGGCTAGTGCCTCTCTCACAAAATGATCGACAACGGATTTTTCTGTGCAAAGTATAAAAACAAGTAAATTTACTTCAAGTCATGTTCTCACCATCTTCGTCATTGTCGTTAAAATACATGTGCACAAGAATGAATGTTATATATATATATATATATATATATATATATATATATTTGCATAATACAAAATGGGAGAAGGGCGCAAAACATCCTGACCGTGATACACGAAAGGGACAAAACATAGAGATAGATGATACAAAGAAAACATGGACAGGCCATTCGGAGTTTTCTTTCCTCGGTCGAGTACCAGATTATCTTTGCAATTTCGGCTGGTTATTCTCGATATTGCTCCAATGTGGCCAGCCCCAAGAAAAAACTAAGCTAAGAGCATTAGATTCCTTGGAAGAAAGCAGCGAATGTATACAAATGTTTATATGCAAGTATGTATATGTTGATATATTATTGAAGGAGAATCTTATTAATTGATTATTATGTCAAGCTCTTTATTAGTCTCATCAGCAGTTGATGGGACTAATAATGTAAGGAATAAAACCAATATCAAAGAAGGCACGGCGGGACTACGACATGGATGAAGGCGATGGCGATGGAGATCATGATGATGATGATGATGTCAGTGATGATGACTATGTTGGTCGTGGGAGTGATGATTTGGATGATGATGAAGGGGATGGATAAGATGGCACGAGGATGATAGTAGTGTTGGTGTGGGTGATGGTCATGGTGATGGTGATTAAGTCAACCTGGGTCGAATTTGAACTCAGAACGTAAAGACAGGCGAAATACCGCTAAGCATTTTGCCCGGCGTGCTAGCGTTTCTGCCAGCTCAGCCCCGTCTTAATAGTGATTAATACTGACACACTAAAACCTATATCGGCGATTATCACTATTTTTGTTACTGCAAAGCGTAGATTGTTTTGATTTTTCAGTTTCTTTCCCCCCTGAGAAGTATTCCAGCTTTCACACCTCTATACTTTCTACAATTGCCCTTTCTCACATATATTCAATATTTCACTTACCTCATAGAATCCAGTGGGATTAAAAGATTAAATATGACGTTAATTCTAAGACCTCGACTAAAGTCATGTTCACTGCAAACAGCAAATCGTACATTTTCAATCTGAGCATCAACTCCTACGCTCTCTCATACACTAAATTTGATATGGTATTAACGATCTTCTCGGGACTTGTAAGTGTTGAATTCCTATCATGATCCCAAAGAAAAAAATAAGCAGGTGTGTTTACATCCCCCACTTCTATCCTATATACATCCTCTAATCTACATTCATTTATGCGAAGTTATTGTTTTATAATTATCCAAATGACTTAGCAACAATTTATTCAGATATAAGTTTTCTTTGATCAAATTACTCACATGGGATTTTATCCTAGCCAAAATTGAACTCTGCCCTCTAATAACGAATAGAGATCTATACAAGTAACCTTTATATAAAGTTTGAATAATTGATTAACAGGAATCTAGAGTAAATATCTTTTAGTGTTTCCCACGAAGCAGGCTTAGAAGTTTTATATGATGCGTCAAATCCCACACGGACGTTATTTTTCAAAGATATTACAGGGTAACTTTCTCTGATCAGAGAGTAAATATAAAATTTAAGTTATTTCAGCGAATCGGTGGAAGGTTAAGTTAACACCTAGCGCCAGCGAGAGATTAACAAAATCGCTTTATCGTTCCCTCTGAGATAACTTAGAATACAGCATCATTGCTAGATATAACACGTGGATTCAATAAGTTTTGTTATTGTTTTTTTCTTAAGCCTTTTAGATCCGTCAGGTTTATTTTCTTTTTAACCTTTCTGATCTCCTGTATTTCATGTTGAAAATAAAAGTCACTTATTATTAATTTTTTTTTTGTGTGTTTATTCTTGTCCCAAATGGAACGAAGACATGACACCAATGTTGACATTATTGGTTGAAGACCTCGAATCCATGATGTACTCTGTCATGTTCTGCAAATATACATATATATACTTTATATATGTGTGTGTGTGTGTGTGTGTGCGCGCATGTGTATGTGTGTGTGTGTTTGTGTGTGTTTGAGTATATATATATATATATATATATATATATATATATATATATGCGAATATGTTTATATGTGTATATATGCATGCGTGTGTGTATATATGTAATTTGTTTATGCATGTATATGTATATGTATGAAACTGTTTTTATATATAAGGTGAGTGATTGAATTACTTCTGCGAGGCGGTTTTTCTCGGATTTCTCCAATGTATCAAATAATCAAAGACAAAGCAAAAGAAAAAGAAAAATAAAAGAAAAAAGAAGCTACTGCACAGATACATGAAAGTAATTGACTCCGTGACAAACAGATAAATTCACACCCCCGCCATATTTGACATTATTAAATGGAATTAAGCGGCAAAATGTCATTTGGTTAACCTTTAATCAAGACACATGATCAGCACGAATAAAACTCCCAAAGGTATACAAACCGCCAAGTATAATGCGGCCAGTTCAACTAAAAGCATTAATGCTACGTAACCAACTTCGCGATATACCCGATGTGGTGAAGGTCAAGCGAAGGTCAAGAGGACTGTTAGTTATAGGATAATGGCCGAAGTGCCATTTGAAGCTGTACACACTGAAATGGTTGTTGATTGACTACTTGTGCAAATAGACTTTCTGCTATTTGAATATTTTAAATGGAAGCCTTGAAAAATTCCCTTTCGCTTATATAGAGGTGGCAAAATGCCGGAATAATCTGGGTGACTTTCACTCTTTCTTTCTCTTTCTCTCTCTCTCCCTACGTCTCTCTCTTTCTTTCTTTGATTAATGACTAGAAGAAATGTAATCTTACAAGTTGCAGTCTGAAGTGGTTTTACAGCAATTGTTCACTTTGATTGGGAAGGAGTCATGAGGACCATCATTTCCGGCACCGCTCCTTATAGATATATATGACAAATGGCGGGGGGGGGGGAGAAAATGAAATGAAAGAAAAGAAAAATAGATATGCTTTCCACCCACAAAAGTTGATAACAATAAAACCCTGATAACAATAAATTTTATGAAACGAAGCGGGGAAACTATGGCATTAGCAACCCAGCAGACGGTGACATGGCTCTGATCTCAAATGAATCTTATCAACAACTGCACCAAAGTCTTTGTCGCAACAGTAGACGTAACTGTAAACTCTAAACGAAGTGGCATAGAGTGCACGACTAATAATAATAATAATCATAATTATAACAATAATAATAATAATAAAGCCCTGATGCAGTACCAGGCAGTAGCTCTCAGGCAGTGCTATCATGTACATTGTTTTGTCTTAGTATAAAAGATGGGCTACAGCAAATATTCTGCTCAATACTACAGATTTTCTTGTCAGCTGGTTGACCTTGGAACATTTCTCCAATTTGCATATATAACCAAATACCCCACTCCGCAAAATGTCAGACCTTGTGCTTTTAGTAGAAAGGACTTTGAGATACAGAAAAGAATATTTTGCTCAACGCTGGGACAAATTTACTTTCCATCTCCATGTTACCTCTTTCTTGCCGTCCAATCTGTTATAAATTATAGCAAACCTCGTTCTACAATTATTGAAATCTATGCGAAAGACAGAATATAAATAAGACTAAATCTATCCGTTTCGCCATTTAAAAGATATATTTGATAATATATACATATATTTGATAACATAGACATTAATTAGACTATGTCTTAAAGGACAAGTTCGACTAGTTAAAGGCCTTTTGATCACAAATCAGCCCAGATCTGCCCAGCAATTATTAACCTGGAATATAAAAAGAAAAGAATATAAACGATTAAATTGACTTTTCAGATGAATTATTGTTAATAAGACATTAATTCTTCTAAATATTAACGTCATCTTTAGTGATAAAATATACACAGTTCCAGGAGTAAGATATATTTTGATGATTAGAGAACAACCTGATAAAATCGTAGCGTAGAAATGAATATTGAAAACATACAGTTTGTATATATACACATATATATATACGCAAGAATAACTAACTTTATGATGATCGGAGATCACATATATGAAGACGGTGGATATGACAAATATTGTAAATAATACATATACATACATACATATATGCATGTATATATATATATATATAT
>NC_068999.1:42444923-42447564 GCF_001194135.2 Octopus bimaculoides
GAAGGTGACGAAGAAGAAGAAGATGTGAAAGAAGACGCGAAAGAAGGAAAAGGAGGAGAAGGACGCGGAGGATTGGAAGTTGTAATAGTAATACTAGCAGTAGAAGCAGCAAGAACAGCAACAGTAGCAGCAGCAGCAGAAGCAGCAGCAGAAGAAGCAGCAGCAGCAGAAGCAGCAGCAGTAGTAGTAGTAGTAGTAGTAGTAGTAAAATAATAATAAGAAGTAGAAGGAGGAGGAGGAGGAAGAGGAGGAAGAGGAGGAGAAGAAGAAGAAGAAGAAGAAGAAGAAGAAGAAGAAGAAGAAGAAGAAGAAGAAGAAGAAGACTGCATAACAAGAAAGACGACAGGAAATAGCAACAAAAAAATAAAGAAAAATAAAGAAAATAAAGATGAATATATTTGTAAAGAATGACCAGACTTATTTACGTCAGAGTCAACATCAAACCAACGAGCGACAGAGTAATGTTGACTAAAGGAAATGCTTTGAATGATATGATGTCCATCCAGAAGGAATATTGTGTTTGTAATATTCTGTGCTGTGAATGGCAACCTTGACAATAGTTTTGTAATTTAAGAATGCAATCTGCATAAAAGACTTGCTGCCGGCTCAACGGAATAGTAGAGTCCCAGAACAATAATGGCCTATCAGCGTTGACAAACTAAATCAATGCTTACTCAACTTGCTTTTGGATCGGCAAAATAACGCACAGCTGCAATTTTGATTGATTTCCATATTTTTGTGAAACAAATTGTGTAAAAAAAAACAAAACAAAACAAGAAATGTTTAATAAAACTATATGAAAAAAATGTTTATTTGTTTGTGTGGTGTGTGTTTTCTTTTGTTTTGCTTGTGTGAAGGTCTTCTGTTTGTATATTCTAAGTCCTTTCCGAAATATATTCCCAAATATATTTCTACGAATTTCTCCTTTCAAAGTACATCTACAGACGCAATGCTTCGATACATCGTCAGCGTTGTGTTCTGACGCACTGGGTAGTTTCGGATCTTAAAGTACAGGCTCTTATCCAAATGACCAGAACTTGATTAATCGAACATTGGCCTTTTCGTAAGCGGCATTCTACTGACCTCACTGTCTATCTCTGACCAGTCACGTCTTAGACATTTTCGTAATGCAAGTTAGTTTCATGACCCTCAAAGAGCAGAAGGAGAAAGAGGAAGAGAAGGCAGAGGAGACGGAAAAGACAGTCACCAGGAATTTTACAAATCCTATATGTTTGGTAAGAGATAAATGCTAATGATTTCTAGCTTCAACGTATATAATCAATGACTTCAGGCAAGTAGTTGAAGATTTAGCAATTGGCTTTATATTGATAGAGCGATCTGTAAAAAAACAATATTTATATACTTCGTCCTGGCTGATGGAAATGGTAGCTAAATATCTCTCAAATTATACTCTACCGTTTTGAAAAGAGAAGAACACGTTGCTTTGCTTAATTTTAGACAAGACACATAATGTTAGGAAAAACGACTCACAATTTAGACAATATGATAATATTTGTAGTTAGTCGTGACTAATTTGGAGCTAAGCAAAATTACAAATCTCTTGTAAAGTTACCCAACGACGAAGATGTGATTTCAGAGAAGGTGGTGCGTTAGCTTATCATGGGAGAAATATACACAGCCGATAATCCTTTACAAAAGTTCTGAAATTAAAAAAATTGCAAAATTCGATATTATTCGATTGAAGTACGAATCACGAATGCACATTTCCTGATGGTACTCGAAAACTGTTTAATAGCTGGTTCTTTTAAATGAGTGAAGGACAGACCTATGAACTAGATAAGTCAATAAAATAATGTACTAATCAACTCTTAGAGTCTATGGGTCCTCACGGGCGACACGTCGAGTTGAGACCCAGTCTGTCCCCATCTCCGCGAGATACCTCCTTATCTGAGCCTGTTTCTCTGACGACCGAAGTCACAACTTTTGCCCTGACTGAGATTATGGTGGGTTACAGGGTTCGAGACCATTAGTTTTGAGAGGACTACAATGATTCCAGTTCTTCACTGGCACCTTATTCTACTGGCACCGTAGGGAAGAAAAGCTTTGTCAAACTGCGCGGAATTTCAACGCAGAACGTAAAGAGCCAGAAGAAACACTTTTCATAATTCTGTCCGATGTGCTTACGATGCTGCCAGCTCAGAGGCTTATGTGATCCACTTAGGCTTTGGAAAGGTTCTGGCTTTCAGCCTCTATTAGAAGCCATTATTTTCATTCCACTGCCAAGCACGCCAAAAATACTGGTAATGTTTCAGTATTATTGTAATCCTCACAGCAATGCAGAACCAAGAGCGTATTTGATGAAAGAAGGATAAAGGGAAATAGCAGAGTCTGTATTGAGTAGAGCAAAAGAAGAGAGAGAAAGAGAGAGAGAGAGAGAGAGAGAGAGAGAGAGAGAGAGAGAGAGGTTCTTCTGAGATTAAGAATTCATGTGAATATATAATCGATTGGATACTCTCAGCAATATGATAATATTTTCATTCATATACATATATATATATATACACACATATATGCATATATATATATATATATGTATGTGTATATATATATGTATATATATATACATATAATATATATACATATACATATATATATATAGGTATATACGTATATATATACA
>NC_068999.1:42447800-42448879 GCF_001194135.2 Octopus bimaculoides
ATATATATATATATATATATATATATATATATATATATATATATATATACATATACATATACATACATATATATATATATATATGTATATATATACATGTATGTGTGTATATATATGTATACATAGAGAGAAAGAGGGGGAGAGAGAAAGAGGGGAGAGAGAAAGAGAGAGAGAGAGGAAGACTAGGTGGGGTAAATATCTAGATATATTCATACATTGATGTGTATGTGTGTATGTATATATGCTCTAACGTAGTCATAGAGACACGCATGCGTGATTCTGTTTGTATGTGGTAGTGCTTATATGTACATGTGTGTGTGTGTGTGTGTGTGTGTATGAGAGCGAGACAGAAGATGAGAGAGAGAGAGAGCATAAGAGTGATAGAGAGAAGAAGTATATATGTGTGTGTGTGTGTGTGTGTGTGTGAACATTCTAAAATGTCGCATAGGATATTACATATAAAATTTATGAATATAGAAAAGCTGCTGAGACAATATCAGGATTTATTAAAATATAAACAGAAAAAAAAAGCAGGACGACAAAATGCTTTTAGCATGAAATCACCTCATTAGACCATTAAGCGAATCTTCTCTTGTGTCAAGCATGGAGTATACACTGGAGAGAAATATAAGCTAGTCAATATTACTTGCTGACACGTATGATATAGAAAATTGCATGATAAACAAATAGAAGGGATATATAGGGAGGTACTGACAATATTAATTCCCATGAGTAAATATAAATAAAGCAGCTAGTTAGAAAACAGGGACTGAGGTGTTGTTGAGTCGGTAGAAGAAGGTCTTATTATAATTGATTTGGAAATATGAAATATATAAAAGAGTCGGAAAATGGAGTAAATGTGACCATACGAAGATACTTAATCTCTCTCTCTCTCTCTCTCTCTCTCTCACACACACACATATACATGTATGTATATGTATATATATATATATATATACTTATATATATATAGATGTATATGTATATGTGTATATATATATGTATATATTTATATATATAGATATATGTGCGTGTATGTGTGTATATATATACACACACACACACACGCACACACACAC
>NC_068999.1:42448979-42449648 GCF_001194135.2 Octopus bimaculoides
TTTCTAAATGTATATTTAGAAGTTAAGACATACGATGCAAGTTCGATGGCGAACGCCACAAAAGCCAGAGAGAAACATAATTTTGATTTTTCTCCTCCGCATCCTTTTCCTTTCTTGCATTTAATTTCTTGAACGTGATAGCTTTATTTTTTCACTTGGGGAAGGCGAGGGATGTTAGCACTAAACATTTTTACATTCGTCAACATGTCTGAATGGCATGCGAAACAAATATTTGTCAAAAACGCTGTATGTAAACGATCGGTAATATATGAAAACAATATAAACAAAAGAATGCTATTCTTTGCGCATGCGTCCATTTCACACAGACACACAGGCACACACACAGACACACAGAAACACACAGGCACATGCACATATGCACAGGCTCATAAATATCACCAAACATAAATAATAACATGACACACACGGTTCATGAGGCCAAAATTCATACACAATGGCTAAAAAGGAAGCGCCATGTTTGAATCTCCCTCGCTCTAAATCCTTTCCTATTTTCTTTCTCTTCTTCGTTCGTGCTTTCTTCTCCGCTCTTCCCATCCTTGCTTTGTTTTCTTTCAATTTCCTCTGCCTTTCTTGCATTCCTTCTTCCTTTCCTCATTTATTTCTTATTTCTTTATTTCTAGATTTATTTATTTATTCTCATCTCTTGAT
>NC_068999.1:42450493-42451158 GCF_001194135.2 Octopus bimaculoides
ATATATATATATATATATACTACACACAAACATATCTATGAACATACGATATTCACACAGTATATAAGCATTGCATGATATATAGATACATGGAAATACACGCACACACACATATACATACATTATTATTATAATAATATATATATATTGGTATACATATGTACACATACACACATATTCAATAATGTAAACATACATACGCACGTTCATACACGCGATGAGGTAGATAGACATACAGAGAGCGAGATAGATAAATAGATAGATAGCTGCAAACGTGCTTCCATACGTATACATACACACACACATTGACACACACACGCACACACACACACACACATTCAGAGACACACATTGATACTCACATTGACACACATACACTCATACAGACATACACACGCACACACACACATATTCACGCGCGCACACACACAGATACACCCTGACGCACACACACACGTACACACACTATTTCTTTGCTGTTCTTTGGCTTTATTCGATTTTTTTTATTTGTAGAGTTTCTTACTTCAGACGATCGTGCAAAAGTACCGAATTTCTTCTATGCTATGACGTCATAATTCTACACCAATGCACGGCACGCGAATATCTTAGATTTTTTTTAGATGCCCCAACAAATAAAAATGTATATAATACATGAAATAAAATAA
>NC_068999.1:42452331-42454831 GCF_001194135.2 Octopus bimaculoides
ACACAGTAATAAAGCGAGCTACTTAAACACACACCCATGCCTAAGACTTCCACTTGCAGACGTTGAAACAGACTGTCAGACATATTCATTAAAAGTCTTGTTGACCAGTGACGCCTTCCATGTGACTATGGCACAAATTAGTATAAAATCTACAGGGTTGTCCACACGTTTAAACCTGACTAAACCAGCAATATACACTGCATTGCAAATAAGTACCACAGGTAACGCTTCTTGTAATTTTTAACTGTTGAATTTGCACTAAAATTCTATAGAATATGGTGCCTTTCCCTCGAGGCTATGCAATATCGCACAAGAATTATTGTAACGTTGAAATATGAAGCCGAAATATTAATTAAAATTTCGGTGTCGCCCTCATGGATTTATAACTGCGTAACCAATATTTAATGTTGCAGATACTGTGGAATTCACATAGCACCAAATATAGACAAGCGTTCTTGTAAACTTTGTGTACGTTTTAACGTAGGTATAGCATATACTCTATACGGACTCTGATAACCGGCATGACATCACTATTATTATTATTATTATTATTATTGTTCAGTAGTTTTATTTTTATAACGTGCTTTCACTTCACTACCGAGCGCAGCTCTGTGCGCCTTGGGTATGTGCTGTGGTTTGCTGTGGTGCTCTTATGTTTACTGTATTGAAAGTGTTTTGCGTAGAATGTGTGCAGTACCCAGTAGTGCAATTTTCTGTATGTTATATATAATAATAATAATAATAATTATTATTATTATTATTATTATTATTATTAATAATTATTATTATTATTATTAATAATAATAATAATAATAATAATAATAATAATAATAGTAAAAAGGCGGAAAGCTGGTAGAATTGTTAATGCGTTGGATACAATGTTTAGCGGTGTTTTTACCGGCTTTTTACGTTCTGAGTTCAAACTCCCGCCGAGGTCAACTTTGCCTACCGTCATTTCAGGATCAATAAAATAAAGTACCAATCAAGTACAGGAGGCAATGTAGTCGACTTACCCACACCCTTCATAATCACTGGCCTTTTGCCAAATTAGAAAGAATAGTAATAATAATAACTATTATTATTAATAACCTTTTTTATTATTAAGGCATTAATAAAGCGGGGGCCTGGCTGATTTTTACGTTGCTTTGAGCGCCATCTAGTAGTATGCTTCCAGAAACATCAAAAGTGAGTCAGATTTATATCTTGGGATAAGACCATTCTGTGCTGAAGGGGAAACCATTGATACGGTTTGACTATTCATACCAGAGAGCGTTTAAATTTATCTCTATTCAGAAAACCACATTTTGTTTCACAGACGTTAATGATATCCTTGATAAATGCTTAACTGCAAAAAATCCTTTTCATATTCATATGATATTTTTTCTTTTAAATGAAATCAATGCTGTTTCAATTTTCTTTCGGTACAAATACTACATCGTTTCAAAGAAGATAATTAGAAAGCCGGAACATTATCATATTTCCTTTTTCAACTATATTTTTAATAGTGATGAACAAAATTCATATTGATCAATTAAATATATTGGCTGGGATACATTAAGTTGTATGGAGCGTATTAAATAAATTATGCTAATGAGCTTTTACAATCACAATGGTTTCATAATCTTTACAATTACAACGACTCTATCTGATGGTATAAAGGATGCACCGCTGTATTAGACGCACCCCAATAACAGCAGCGCATATCGAGACACACGCACACAAAAAATTATTTACATTGAATTTCAAAATGTAACATATACCCAACTTCGCAAATACAATCCACATTGATACTCTGAGACAATTTTGGAGGAGAAAGTGCCATTATATGCCATTAAATACGGCAATTGGCTAACGTTACCTGGTTCGCTTTTTAGATATTGTTTTAAGGGTCAGTTTGTTTATTTTAAAGCAGCGACCTGGCAGAACCTTTAGCACACCGGGCTAAATGCTAAGCAGCATTTAGCCTGTCTATACGTTCTCAGTTCAAATTTCGCCAAGGTCAACTTTGCCTTTCGTCATTTTGGGGTCGATAAAATAATTACCAGTTGATCACTGGGGAATTACACCCCGCCCCACGAAATTGGTGGTTTTGTGCTAAACTTTGAAATCGTATTGCAAGCCAGTTTCGTTTGATGCAGAGGGTGTACCTGGGTGTTCCCCATGCCGTAGAAATAGTTTTAACAGAGAATCGAAACCGAGGAACGTCATGCGTCGGTGCAAAGATATCTGTAGACGTACGAAGTATGCAGTCCTAAGTAGGAGTGCACTGAATATGCTATTGCCTTCGTCGACACGTAACGACCATCTTCGCTAAATATTTACATACCACAATACATGACAGCTACGTTCACTATGTATATATACGCAGCGGAACACATATTTTAATATATCAAATATCTTCCTTATCTGTGTACACACATATCAAATATCTGTACTTTTTATATACATGCCAAAACAACAGAACACAGCCATACGCACACGCACTCGCAGATCCACATGC
>NC_068999.1:42457405-42460696 GCF_001194135.2 Octopus bimaculoides
TATATATATATATATATATATGTATACATAAATATTATTCTTGTTCATTCTTTCACTGGTTTCAGTCATTTGGCTGCGGCCATGCTGGAACACCGCCTTTTAGTCGAACAGGACTTATTCTTTGTAAGCCTAGTACTTATTCTATCGGTCACTTTGGCCGAACTGTAAGTTACCAAGATCGGTTCTCAAACGATGGTGCATGTGTGTGGGGGGAGGGGGTTAAAACACAGTGACAAACATATATATAAATATATATGCAAGACCGTCTGATGAGAATTAAGCACTAGCCAGAATTCGAAATCGTGATCCAGGTATATCTGTTACCTCATAGCTATCTATCTATCTTGCTAGTTAGCTAACTAGATAGATAAGTAGATAGATACCTATATGTGTGCTTGTATGTCCGGAATATCTTATGTGTATGCATCCGCGTTTGTATCTATGTGAGAGAAGAGAGAAAAAGTGGGAGAGAAAGAGAGACTGTGTTAGATCGATACGTAGAGCGATAAAAAGATAGATAAATGTACATGTATATAGATTTAAGGAAATGACAAAAGTTTCCTCTGAGCGCAAAATTATATATGCGTATGCGTATGTGTAAGTGAATGCATCTGTGTATGTGTGAGTGTATGCGTGTGTGTATGTTTATACATATGTGAAAGAATGTGTATATGTAAGTACTAAGGCATTCTATGCTTCACTATTTTTCTTTCTTTTATTTTCGTTTGTTTGAAACCCTTCGTGTAGACTACGTTTTGATCGCTACCCAGAATATGTGAAAATGTGTCTCTAGGCTATATTTCCATCATGGATTTACTGAAGCTATTCCAGGGCAAAACGTTGATCCAATCAACTTGTGATAAGCTTCCAGCTGAAACATTATAAAACATTATAGAACGCACAACTTGTTAGGTATCTGACAGTTCAGTAACTCCTCCATTTTGGATTTTCTTTCACTTGTTTGTTTTTCTTCTTAGAGATATGATAGATATACCGCAGCCTCAACAGTATTTAGCATTGTCATCGATATACCAGGAAAATAAACAAACAAATAAGCAAACAAACAAAAGAGTCAATAATTCTATCAATATTTTATCGGATACATATTGCCCACAGACCATGCATGAGAAATCTAGTTAGAAAAAAGAAACGAAATAAAACAAAGCGGTGTTGATAATATTAGTAAATGAAACATTGGAAGTTTACCTAAGACAGACAACCGTTTGATAGTGTGATGGATCTTCACATGAAAAACGCTAACATACGTATGTGTGAGTTTGTGCTTGAGTGTGTGTTTGTGTGTGCATGTATGTATGTTTGCTGTTCCGTTATTGGATTACTGGGATCTGCAAGAAAAGTACTTCATCGAGTGAAAGATATCATTTAATATAAAATTCTGTGTATATTAAATAACGTGTGTGTGTGTGTGTGTGTGTGTGTGTGTGTGTGTGTGTGTGTGTCTATTGGTTTGTAGGATTTTTTTTTCTCCCCTAATCGGCATGCCATCGTTATGTGCCTATGTCTTAAAAATTATTCAAATTTGAAGAAAGATAACGAAAGAACTACAGAAAAAAAAAGACATAAACCTCTCCGATAAAAAAAGTTTTCTTGTTAATTCAAATAACATCGAAAAGGATTTAAATATGTGGGGGAAAAAAACAATGAATTAATCTGACAATCCAGTATGCTTGTATATATAGATAGATAGATACGGATGTCTCTTTCTTCTTTTTATTCATGTATGTATATATAGATATGTATGTCTTTTCTGATGCACGTATGTATCAATAGATACGTATGCTGTATACGCATGTTCTAGTATATATATATTTTCATTGTCTTTTCTTTCTGTGGAAAATATGAGCTATGATGCTGTGCAGCGAGATGTAGAGGAATTGATGGCAAGAACAGTTCAAGCGTTGGATCACTGACAGTAAATTGTAGACCAAAGGTCTAAAGAGATGCAAAAGATGCGAAACAGAGGTATCGGGGCTAGAGAAAGAGAAGGAGGAAAAGAAAAAGAAAGCGGGAGAAAGGAAAAAGGAAAAGGGGAAAAAGCTGGTTGACATATAATGAAGTAAGTATGCATATTGCGTTCGAAAATATTGTTAATGTATCAATTCGTGTCAATCTTAATCAAACGGATTTCAAGTCAAAGACGCTCCAAACATGACACCCATATATAATGTATCGAAAGATATACCCCGCGTTGATGCCATTGTTCGCTTCATGTCAGTCATAATCTTGCAAACCTAAAAATGTGACCGTCCCGTCTTTTTATCTACATGCAAGGACCTCAGAACCACGTTGTCTAACGTGTCTTTTATCCAAGACTTACAAAGTGAGAGTTGGTGAAGACTGGGTTGTTGTTTCTAGCATGACGAGTGACCACGTAAAGGCTACCTTCCAAAGGGATCGGCCTTGAAATTTCACGGCACTGAAACAGAGATCGATGCAACCCCGTCGAACAAACTAGCGACGATAAGACTAACAGTTCAATATGCTGTTGAACAAGTATGGTAGCACATGTGTTTTGTGAAGGAATTAGCTGTTTTTTGTTGATCCCAAAAGGACAAAAGTCAAAACCAACCACAGCGGAATTTGAACTCAGAACGTAAAGACGGACGGAAGGAAATGCTGTTGAGCATAATGCTTGATGTGCTAACAATTCTGCCAGCATCCTATATTCCGAGAGAAGAAAGCTATTAATATTTAATTGATTGAGCTGTTAGATTGTCTGCAAAAATATTCAAAATTTGTCTGGAAGGTCATGACATGGAAATATAACTTCAGTTCAGACAGATTGCTTGCTCAAGAGCTGAATACAACAGACAATTTATGACTGAAGATTACGTCAAAGATGATTACAAGAATTTTTAACGCCTATAATAAGCATTATATTCCACATGTACATGCTGGAATTATTGGAAATAGTTTTGGCAGTATGAATAGGAGGATTAATATATTACAAGATAATCATGACAGAAATATAAATTATCGAAATATGTCGTTAATGAATAAAAAAGTTTACGTTTGGAAACAACAAGAACAACAAGTAATCAGGAATAACAACTGGTAAAAATTATCGATCTGCTTGTTTCAAAGAAAATAAATTTTGATAATCAGCAAATTTTTCAAAAGTTTCTTATTCTTTGATCGTAGTCGTTTACATATACAGGTATATCACTCCTGATTCTCTCTTGCTCTCTTCTTCATCTGTCTCTGTCTGTCTGTCTCTCTCTTTATATAAATGTGTGTATATGTGCATATATATATATATATATATATATA
>NC_068999.1:42466775-42468785 GCF_001194135.2 Octopus bimaculoides
TCTCTCTCTCTTTTTTAAAATTTTTTTCTCGATTTATAGGATCATGCACAAAGAGGTATCGTCACTCGCACGCACCATCTTTGCTAGATTCACCCACCTTTTAATGAAACTTTCACGAGACATAGATAGATAAGCAGATAGATAGATAGATAGATAGATAGATAGATAGATAGATAAATGGAAAGAGGGAGAGAGAGAGAAGACGGATAGAGTGAGAAGACTAGGAGGTAGAAACGGGAAATGGGAGGGGAGAGCAAAATTAGCAGAAAACCCGAAGAAAGAGGGAGACAAACGATATGCGAATATTTGAAAATGTTGGGGCAATTTAGTCATCATTTGTTCCTAGGAGGATTTTAGAAAAAATTTCATGAATTATATTAGTAAATGTAATTTTATTGTGTGGCATTTACGAACTTCTGTGGACTTCTAAAGCAAGAGAATTCCTAAAGTTATACGTCGAGTGGTAACAACGAGAATGCGCGTTAATTTATGGTAAACAGCGAGCAAAAATACTCGACTGGAATTAATCGATGCATATTAAATGATTGGATGATTCATAAATTTATCCAAAAGAACTGCCCAATTCTTTAGCTACGAAGGTTAGTAAATTCAGTGTACATGCAATTTATGCACTTAAATGCATATACGCAACTACACCCGAACACCCACATACACGCACAGTCGCAAACACGCACACACATATATACACACGTATATATATGTAAATACATAAACACACACATACATACATATATATCTAAATGCATAAATACACACACATACATATGCCCACACACACAAGCGTATATATGTATATACATAAATACACACACACACATATATACATACATATATATGTATATACAGACCAACTCCCAATTCCAGCCCCAGTCAATTACTGTGTTGATCATTCACTACTTTCCTTCCGCTGTTATTCATCAACAGTCTTTCACCCCCACACTGATTACCAAATCCCAACACCCACCCCAAACACACCCAGATCCCCTATATAGAATCACAAGACCCCCAAATTCTCAGATCTGTTTGAGAACAAATGCAAGAAAGTTCTCCACATTCTCCACACTCAAGTTTTAATAATATAAATTTTAGTTCAAAGATCGAGTAAGTTCTTTGTAAACTTACTAGATCTATGAACGAAAATTTATATTATTAAAACATTAAGAAATAAATTGAAGTCATTCTTGTTTTCAAATATATATATGTATATATATATATATATATATATATACATGTATTCGTATATCTACATCTAATTATTCGTCAATCTAACAGTAGATTTATTTACCTAGACAGATATATGTCTATCTCTCTATCTATCTATCTATCTATTTATCTATCTATCTATCTATCTATATATCTATCTATCTACTTGTTCCAGGTGCCACGCGGTGAGACTGAACCAGGAACTGTGTGGTTGGGAAGCAAACTTCTTACCAAACAGCCACACACATACAAACGCACATACGCACATACAAACACACACATACACACACACACATATATATATTTTCACACATACCTCCAAATCCGCTATGTCATCAATATTTATGACATGAATGATTCAGCCCTGCAAAGACAAATTAAAAAAAAAACATCAAAAAATATATAGGTAAATACTCCACCATCACGAACACCACCACTATCACCGTCACCACGGCCATCACCACCACCACCATTACCGCCGCCATCGCCTTTACCAGCAACCGTACACCATCGTCGCTGCTGAAGGTGAGACCATTCTCACCACCACAACCGCCAGCATCACTGTAATCACAACCGGAAACAGAGTCAACAATCGTAAACGCAAACCAATCACTTGGACAATAATGGTCGGAAAAAAGGTATGGGGGGAGGCACCTTTTTTTTGTAATACTACAAACACCTAAAAAATGATAAAAAAAAAGCAAAGATCTAATAAAAACTAAAGAATAATTACTTATTAACACTCAATCGTACTTGGTACGTTTCACCTTTAGTTAAACAACTAAC
>NC_068999.1:42470655-42477312 GCF_001194135.2 Octopus bimaculoides
GAAAGGCGGTGGGCTGGCTCGAACGTTAGCACGCCGGGCGAAATACTTAGCAGTATGTTCTTAATTCAAATTTCGCCGAGGTCGACTTTGCCTTTCATCCTTTCGGGGTCGATTAATTAAGTACCAGTTGCATCTTGGTATCGATCCAATCGACTCGGCCCCACAATTTTGGGCCTTGTGCCTAGAGTTGAAGATAATATACATACATACGCACACAAAGAGGGGTAGATAGATAGATAGATAGCTAGCTAGATAGATAGATAGGGAGAAAGAGACAGAGAGACACACGCAAACACTAGACACACAGACAGACAGAAAGACACACCAACACCCACACGCTCGGCCTCTCCAAAACCCCGAGGTGTCGAAATGAGAAGGGAATGGCAGGAAGAAGGTGACAGAAAAATAATGATAGATTTGTTTTGCTCGTGTTTTATTGCTCTGTCAATATCGTTTGTTGGTCAGTTAATGACACTGTAGCCACCATTTTTTTTATTCATGTAATTAGTGGTATTCATAGGCGCAAGAGTGGCTGTGTGGTAAGTAGCTTGCTTATGAACCACATGGTTCCGGGGTCAGTTCCGCTGCGTGGCACCTTGGACAAATGTTTTCTACTATAATACTATCGTCTATACCTTTAGTATTTCTGACACATGTCGGTTATGGACCTATCAGGTAGGACTGAATCAAGAGACTAGAACTCATCATTGAAGGATATATCTATTACCAGTAAGAGGGAATGCAGAATAAATTTAATAGATCGGATCAAGATTTTTTTATTTTATTGGATCTATTTTTGGGGGTCAACTAGATCGAATCATCTCAAGTGTAACTACTCGAAATGGTCGTGACTTCTGGAACTTGATTGAGGAAAGAAAGCCACGAATGACCCCGTCTATTTTTGCCTGACCTTCTAATCGTTTCTCTTGTATGTCTCAATATATATATATATATATAACTACCGGGTTCGATTTGTGTGAATAAAAGCCTTCAGAGCACTGCTCTAGCATGACCGCCGTCATGTGGCTGAAACAAGTAGTAGATAAGGTAAAAATTTAGGTAAAAATTAGAAACACCTGACTCTTAATTTTTCCATCCAGTCATCTATTCATCCCCCCCTCTCACCATCTCTTCATTTATCGATCGATCGAGAGATTGATCCATCCGTCCGTCCATCCGTCCGTCCGTCCATCTGTCCGGCCGTCTGTCTGTCTGTCTGTCTGTCTGTATTATATATATATCTTTGCGTGTTTGTGTATACATATATATATATATATATATATATATATATATATATATATATATATATATATAATCACACATATGTCTGCATCTATCTATGTATCTGTCTTTCTGTATGTATGTATGTACATATATATATTTGTCTATCACTTTTTTTTCTGTCTATGTACACATATATATTCATATGTTGGATGTGTGTGAGTGTTTATATATACATATGTATATATGTAATTATATATTTATATATACATATGTATATATGTAATTATATATATACATATATATATATATACATATATCTATATGTAAAGTGCGAGAGAGAGAAAGAGAGACAGAGACAGGTGAGGAGAATTATTCTTCGAAAGATAGATAATTACATACATGTACATACATGTATATACACACGTATATAGGTTATGTATATTTATTTTTTTTACTATTTTCTTTCATTTAATAAGTGTGTATATATGTACATAAAGATATGTATGTATATAATAAGAGAGCAATCGAGAGAAAGACAAAACTACACATATATGTGTACGTGTGTGTATATAATTATATTCATACACACGCATACTCACACGTGTGCATCTATGTCTGTGTATTAATGTGTGTATCTATCACTCCCACGCACATTCTGTATCTTTCCCGCCAGATATATCGATGCACCCCCCCCATACACATGCACACACGCGCACACATATATACACAGTTATATCCATCTGTTCATACATATATAATATAATAGTCATACAGTAACACACACACATATATATGTATATATATGCATATATATAAATATCTACACACATATATATATGCGCACATATACATATACATATACATATATATATATATATATATATATATACATATATATATATATACATATAGATACACACACACACACACATGTATATCCTTGGATCTTACATTTACATATCATTATATATATAAAGACATACGTACGCGACACACACAGACATCCATACATACCTACTACAGTCATACATTAATATGTGCGCGCACGCTACCACAACTCAAATGTGCCTTGTCAGCTATGTACAATTTGATTGGCCATCAGTAAAATAACAGAGTTGCTGGGTTGTGATTTTCGTTATCATAATTACAATCATTGTTTGGTTCCGTCCTTCCTTTACCCACTAACTTTCGTCTGAGTTCAGTTTTTGATCGGTACCAGCGAAGTGGTCGAATTTACTCAAGCGAACTCATTTCATTAAACACCGTTTTCTCCTTCACCGCTCACACTAAATTGCAGCTTTGCAATTCCTGCGCTCTCCAATTCTCCACCAAACCTCTTGCGCCATACGCTGCTGTGATGGATATAATTTCTAGTATTTACTATCGCAGTCTGGGAAAAGGGTGGGAGGAATGGCTAGACTCTACTAAAATTCTACAAATGGGCGTAATGATGCTGTTCCTGCACAGCCAATATTCAAAGCTTTGCGTTCATTCTCTGAAAAACGTAGAGGAGAGATGAAAGTAGTAGGTCAATACGTCATAAATAATCGTTGAAATCAACCCGTAGATGTTTATTATACGCTCTTGACCGTGTCTCGCGATGGTATTTATAGACATGTTAATATAGTCCTGTAGAAATATACCATATTTATGTCTTTTACTGGAATAAAAAAATAAATACTGAATAAATACTAACAAGAAATAACATATAATAGATAAATAAATACATAACTAAAAAAGAAATAAATAAAACAAAGTCCCTTCGTGCATGAATTCTGTCCTCTAATGACGTTGCTTTCTTCTAACTACATCGTTACGCATGCCTGGTCACGTGTGTTGTAAGGCAGTAAACGGAAAGAGATGCAATTTGGAACACAGAATCAGTTGCGAAGTAAACATCACTTGCTTAGATTTCTTTCACCACGCATTACGCAAATCAAGTAAAATTCTTCGAAAAGTTTACAGATTATGCTAAAGCCATCCCTATATTTACATCATTCATTAGTTTGGTTGGAATCTTTACCAATATAATGGAATAAGTAAATTCTATAACATACCATTACGCCAACCAAAACCAGCGCTACGTGATCTCTTGATTTGTAAGAAATAACAACTAAATTCCCTTCTAACGATACTTGACCATATTAAAATAAAGTAATGCATTTTTGATAATGTGGAACTTGATAGACAACGTGGAGACACGACGTGATGATCACGGTTGGAACTCTTTGAATATAAAGCTATTCTGTTTTAGCTGACATGACTAAAATAGAAGTAACAAGAGGTAATTTTTCTGCATTTTAGCGAAGAATGACTGGTTTTATAAACCATATTATTTCGAAAAATATTTCTATGATAATAAATTGCAAAATTATCATTTTTATTCAATCACGTATCTTAAAACGGCCAGGCGAATGCGAACGCGAATATATGATCACTGTTGTTTGCCCGTCATCGGAGAACGCCTCCCCACTTTTGACGCTGCATATTGACAGCACGGAGGAGACGAATAAATATATATACTATGCTATGGAAGCCGGAAAGAACTTCAGAAACCGTTACTCAGGGTTTCACGTAACCATACATCTCACAACTTACATGAAACTCTGACTATCAGTTTGGTAATATTTTTTTCAGCTTAAATAAAAAGAAAAGTACTTTACTCTGCCTTCGGTATTCTAGTACTATTTTTCTACCCTGTTTTGCAAAATTTCTATATATAGGGCTACAAGTTGATTGACTTATAATTGCTGAACTAGACTGCTTATGTTCTATACACACAAACGAATGTACGTTAACGTATATCATTTTAATTAATACGCATTATATAGTCGCTCCACTAAAATGAAAATTAAAGACACTTTGACGAATCTGAACAAATATATATTTTTTTTCTTGTATTTCCCCTTAGATAGAGCATATATGTATGTCTACACCAGCTTGATTGTGTGTATGTATGTATGTATGTATGTATGCATGCATCTATACATGTATGTAAGTATATATATATATGTATATATGTGTATATATATATATATGCATATATATATATATATATATATATATATATATATATATATATATATATATATATATATATATATATATATATATATATATATACATGAATATATACATATATTTATATATATATATATGCATATATACATATATATATCCATGAATATATACATATATATATGTATCTCTCTCCTCCCTCACACTTCCCCTTTCTCTACATCTCTCTGTCTCTATATCTGTATCTATCTATCTATCTATCTATCTATCTATCTATCTATCTATCTATCTATCTATCTATCTATCTATCTCTATCTCTCTCTATATATATGTGTGTTTGTGTGTGAGCATGTGAGTATCGGTGTGTGTGTGTGTGTGCGTAGGCATATACACATATCTCCTTGCATGTATGTGCGTCGGTGGACGAATAATTATGGAAATCTAATTTCGATCAGTTGCAACGTCGTTTCTGGAATCGTGAGGAGAATGGAATACTTACCGTCCATTGACAGAGAGACAGATAAATTGATAGACAGATAGACAGAGAGAGAAAGACTGAGTGAGAGAAAGAGGGGGGGTGAAAGAGAAACAGGTGTACGCTCATACTCAGACACAAACATGCATATAAAGCACCATAAATTAGTATGTATATAATACAATTTGCATTCAGATGACGCCTATTTTCTAATGACTAGTCTTATATATGCATTTATGCATATTTATGCTTAAATAGTATCTAATTAATAAGATATACGTATTTAGTAGTAAGATTTACTGTTCGTCATAAAACGAACATCTTGCGGCGTGCTTTGTGACATCTTACTGTTAAATGTATATGCATTTATTTGTTGTCATATCAGCAGCGTGAACTAAGCCATACATACATACATACATACATACATACATACATACAAATATACATACATATATACATGCTTACATACATACATACTACTTCCCTATGTGGCACGATGTTATCGCTAAACAATTTACAATGTCATCCACAAAAAAGACTGACCTGAAATAAACTTAGAAAATGCCTCTGCTATTTAATACGTTCATAAACACCAACTCAAGGAATACTGGTGAAATATTCCCATCAAAACTTCTGTCAACAGTAAAAATAACGGGCCGGATATTGTTGTTTGGGACAGAGAGGCAAAGGTATGTATCGTCATAGAGGCCAGCTGCCCTGCACATATAACTATCACTGGTACTTAACTGGTGCGAAACTGGTACTTATTTAATTGATCCCGAAAGGATGAAAAGCAAAGTCGACCTCGGCGGAATTTGAACTCAGAACGTAGCGGCAGGTGAAAAATTGTCTTCACTTACCGACTTCATTCTGCAAACATGTCAGCTGTAACAAGCAGTGTGTAGTGGGGTACCTTTGAAGTGATGTTACAGCCATCTCCTTCAGTCTGGAATAGCAAATATTTGCAGGTAACCTAATTAGGATTAGAGTAATCACTTCCTATATGTACAATATTCTAGGACATTTATAACTATTTCTCTAAAATAAAAAGTACGCAAAACATCTGGAATGCATCTCGTGTTCATTCCACATTTTCTGTTTCATATTTTATATTATACATATCATATAAAATATGTTAATTTATTTCATAGTCTACCACAACATTTTATAATTTACAGTTTATTATTATTTATAACCCTATAAATTTTTATTATATATCTCATTATATATTTTTATTAGGTTGTTAATTACATATAACGAGTGTATCATTGTTCGTTAATCATATTTTACACCGTGGTGCAGAACTGATCAAACAAAAATTTCCAACGCTTCTCGCATGCAAAAGTAGATAAAAATAAACGGTAAAAATTAATAAATGACAAAAACAAAATGCACACATACGAAAACTAATGCAAATTTCGAATTATTAATCGATCTTCTGTATAACAAAATTATAAATTATACGTTGCTCAAAATTTTCATATATCTATATGGATTTTCTAATCCATATGTATCTCTGATCCAGAAAATAATAGATTTTTTTAAAATCCATATTTATGGATAAGAATCTTAAATAAATAAAAATTTTCTGAACATATTATTTATAATTACAGGTGTATCAAGATACCTGCTTGCAAGACGAAGTTTGGAAACCGCATTCGTAATATGATTTTATTTGAATATTGAGTTCATTTATGCGTACAGAGATCAGTCACGCAAGAATATATGCATAACCAAGTATTTATGTATTTATGTCTATGTTCACGTATGTACACATGCATAAATATTTATATTATATATTACATATACATATATACACACACACACACATATATATATATATACATACACAGATACATACATATATACATACACACATACACACACACACACACACACACACACACACACACACACACACACACACACACACACACACA
>NC_068999.1:42477360-42477976 GCF_001194135.2 Octopus bimaculoides
TATATATATATATATATATATATATATATATATATCTACATACATACATAAACCTTTTTTCTATTTTCTCTTTCTGTTTATTTCTGTGTTCCTTTCTGTCGAAGAGCGTAGGCTCGAAACGTAAAAGACTTTCTCACTTACCGAGCGTTAAACTAATACATCTGTTTGTTGCTTACATACCCGTCTTCGTCTTTTGTTTTTTGTACATTCTCACTACATACATACATACATAGATACATACATAATACGTGCATTCATACATGCATACATACACATGCACATATATGTATGTTATAGTATGGGAATGTATATATGTATTTATCTATCTATCTATCTATCTATCCATCTATCTATCTATCTATCTATCTATCTATCTATCTATCTATTTATTTATCTATGTCCATCTGTATGTATGCGTGTATATTCCTTACTCAGAGACGATAGGAGGGAGTTAACTAGATGGAAATAGTAGAGTTCAATATAAGGAGTTATTTTGGAAATGGATGGATATAAATTCCACACAGCCTTGGTTTTTGTTGTCTCATTTTATTTAACACACACACACACACACACACACACACACACACACACACACACACACACACACACACACACA
>NC_068999.1:42479931-42484361 GCF_001194135.2 Octopus bimaculoides
TATATATATATATATATATATATATATATATATATATATATATATATATATATATTCATATAGGTATCTATGTATACGTATGATATATGCGGGAGTGTATAGGTAGGTTTTGATTAATGCGTATGTGTGTGTGTGTATGTGTCCATAGTAATCCCCGTCTCTAACTAAGTAACGATTTTAAACATACATAGCAACGATTAATTCTAGTCAACGATTACATTTCCCGTGAAAAATTTCTATAACAATATTGAACGACTGTACAAACTGAGAGCAAATTAGCAGAATAGCTATATATAGGCGCAGGAGTGGCTGTGTGGTAAGAAGCTTGCTTTCCAACCACATGGTTCCGGGTTCAGTCTCACTACGTGGCACCTTGGGATAGTGTTTTCTACTATAGCCTTTTCTACACACACACACATGCGAAAACACAAACACAAACACACACACGCATATATATTTAGTTATCCCAAAAATACCCCCACAGGAAAGATATGAACGAAAGTGCTCAATAAATGGAAAAAATGCGGAGCTTTAGAATAACTGTTATTGATAAAAGCCCAGGTTTAGTAATGTTCAGGGGGTGGACAATCATTTACATACCTGTCATGAAATGTAATTCTGACATAGGCGTAATTTGAACTCAGTTCATGAAGGTAGAGAATAAATGCCGAGGCATTTTTATGACTAACAGCCCCGTAACTGCGCCATCTTTTGTAAGATGTTGTGCCTAACTACAGAAAGTTCGAAGAGAAAGTTAAAAATAAAATCAAACCACATTTAAAAATAAATACATAGTCATTTCTATTACAGATACAAACCCTGAACACTTCACATTTATTAAGCCCTCTCACAAATTGCCTTGCGTGAATATATAATTTTCGATACGCGTATAAAATATTTATTCATATAATATTGTAACAGCTACTTCCGGTCAGTTGATTTTATATTCAAGAGCAATATTTAATTTTACTTTCCTTCATAGATCAAAGCCCTCATTCACACACAAAGGCCATAAGAAAATAGTATGGTTTAATCCCCCGTATACTATAACTATGCCTTCATTATAGGAATGAACTTACTAAGCTTAATACGTTTACACCACCTCGCTACACAGTGATGACCTAATATTTTTTTACTAATTTTGTTTCATTTAACTAGAACTTATATAGTATCGGAAACTGTGAACTATAATATTAAAGGTCTCCAGAATTCATACTCAACTATCCTAACACCTATGCAACTGTAGATATTTAAGTACTTTCCCCTTTAATAAGAAACCTCTTTTGGAAAGTTAGTGTATGAAGCTGCTATAAGATATAATTATATGACAGAAAACACAAGAATCGAGGTTAACAACATACCTGTTCGCTCAGAAAGAATAGATACTACGACACGCTCTCAAAATTAGTTTCGTATTTAAGGGATAGAAAGGCAGACAATACTACTTTGAAATGAATTGCAACCAAAAAGCACCCAAATACAGAACAACCGTGAAAATAGTTGCAACTTGTAAGCAATGAAAACACTTGATATACACATTCTGCTGAGGAGTATCTTGAATAGGAGTGAATTAACATTTTCGTTTTTGCTGAAATACAAGGAAATTTTCAGTCTGTAACATGAATATACAATTAACTCCATTTTAATTAACCTGATGGATTTACATTAATTAATTATCTAATATCCACGCCACCCATACATACATTTCTCCCATTACGAAATATTTAATTACCAACTAATTTTTTTGAATTTATTTTGCACAATGCACATTAGCGGTATTAAAAGTGTATATTATATTTTTCAATCGCAATTACAATTATGGAAATATTTGAATTATTCTCCTTATTAATATTTTCCAATTTCGACATGAGGTATTTCCCTTGCTCTAAGTAATATAAATGAAATAGTGAATTACATGAATATTACAAATGTCAGAAAGACGTAAACACGGTATTAATGGTTTACGATGTGTCTGCTGGCCTATTTTGAAATTCTACTAGGATATATTTTTCTTTATGTCCACATTTTAAGAAATACTTCTTAGCGGAATTTAAAAATAGGCCTCCCGACATCATAAACAACATTAATATCTTGTTTCTGTCTTTCTGACATTTGTTTATTGTAATATTAGTTATGTCCCTTGTGTTTTTTTTCTTTTTGTCTTGTTCCCTATGACCCTCTCTTGTTTTCTTCAAACAGTAACTGCCAAACGGTCTTGCTCTCTACTCGAAACGTGGCGAATTAAACTAATGTTTGACCAGGAAAACCTATGTAGCTGTATTGCACATGACTTGTGCATGCTATTGTAACATTATATATATATATATATATATATATATATATATATATATATATATATATACATACATACATACGTATATGTACATACATCTATACGTAAATATATATATATGCATATGTGGACACAGGACGTGATGAAACGTGTACAAGAAAAAAATACGAAGTACGAGTTCATGGAATATGAACAATTTTTTCGAACGACGAAAGGCACAAATGGTAAACACGACAAACACAAAGAACGAACCTTCATAGTAGAATAATAAAGAGAAAGTTCTTGGCACAATATTATATATATTTGAATGAATGAGTAGCAATGACTTTTTTGAGGGATAAGTTTTATTTTAATCGTAATAATAATAGTAATAATAATAATAGTAATAATAATAATAGTGTTTACATTATTAAGATTCAAATGAAAATTATCCCCTCTAAAAAGCCATCTGATGGCAGTCTACGAATTTACTCAGAAGCTCACAAAGTATTGGTGGTCCCGGTCTGTAATCGACTGCGTTAACCCAAGACGTCGCGCCATGGCACTGAACTCGTAACGAAGTTGTCACGGAGAGCATTTCAACTATAGAATTATGATGTATAAAAGAAAATTTATATCAAAATCAGTTTTAGACTTGAAGTACGTATAACCCGAACATGACGATATAAATGATAGAAGATATGAAAGTTAATTTGAATATGGGAGAAAGAAAAGGAAAAGAGAAGAAAATGAAAAACGGAAAACAAGGAAAACAATAGAATTATCGATGACTTCATCATTTTATGCTAAGAAAACAACAGCAATATGATGGAAAACACAGGAATGGGATCGCTGGATAATATAATACAAGTCCAGGGAAAATCTAACATTGTACAACTATAATTTACACACACAGACACACACATTTATTTATATATCAGTATGAATATTATACATACAAATATACAGGCATAAACATCTGTGTGTGTTTGTGTGCGAGTGCGTGCATGTGTATGTCAAGGGGTATGTACACGGTTCCTGTACCAGTTTCACCGTATTAGGTTCGTCAGGTTGCCAATTAATTTGTATACTACAATACACTTTACATCGTCCATTGTGAACTCTCTTCTCCAATTTCTTATATATTCCAGTTCTCTTTCCCTCTATTTATATACACATATTTATGTATCTATATATGTATGTATGTATGTATATGTGTATTTATATAGTTGTATAGTTATATTCATACATAGACATATATATATATATATATATATATATATATATATATATATATATATATACATCTATATCACATATCCGTGTATATATTGTAAAATATTGATACATCGAGAGTATTTTTTCGCACGTATATCTCATTAAATCCTCATTTATTATTTGTTTCGTATCAACAAATAATTTATTATTAATTTCTTATATATTTTCCCATTAGAAAGACATTAATAATAATAACAATAACAATAACAATAATAATAATAATTATAATAATAATAATATTATACATGTAGACACAGATACATATTCCATGTACGTGTGTCTGTGTGCATGTTCATATAAATGTGTATATCTATGTGTGTATTTTCGAACAATGCGTTATTCCTAGTTACCAAACTCTTCAGAATTCGACATAAAAAGAAAAAAAGAAGATACATGTGAAAAATTCCGGTATTTCCTGGCTACTGAAACGATATTTGGATGGGAACGGTGCGCAAAGAGGATTGATAGGTTTTCATCAGCATTAAGACTTTCATTAATAATAGATATTTAAAAGAATAACGGGCGAAAAAAAAAAAAAACAGAATTATTAATGAATATGAAACAAGTTCGTGTGTCCTTAAATATCTCTCTCAAGATGTTATTAAAACATGAAGAACGTAAAGTTTATGAACTCGCTTAATGCACACATACGTACGAACATATATACATACATAAAAAAAAATATATATGTGGATGTGTATTTATGTTTATATATATATATGTATATATATAAATATATACATATAGAGATATGTGTATATGCATATATAGTTTTGTATGTATTATGCATATATATATATGTGTTTATACAATATATATATAAATATATAAATATGTATACATAAATGTATATATATATATATATTTATATATATATATA
>NC_068999.1:42485086-42487397 GCF_001194135.2 Octopus bimaculoides
TATATATATATATATATATATATATATATATATATATATATATATATATATCTGTGAATAGATATACATACGTACGTTTGTGTATATACATATCTGTTCGTATGACTGTTAGTATACCTATATGTATGCCATATGTTTGTGGTTTTCGGTAACGATCTGTAAAACAAATTGTTTTTCAGTTTCATCTTTTGTGAAAATGTTATTGTAATCCTGAATGAGTTTGACACCTCTTTTCACAACATCATACACGTCAACTGTCTTCTCAAGTTTTTCGATTCCACTTTGGTAACCAGGATCATCCTTCCATGTTGATAGAAAATTTCATGAAAGAAGTTTTTGTACCAGGGGTTACAAAAGACGGAGACCCAATGTATGTAAAGAAAGAGTTCTTCTTCTTCTTCTCCTTCTTCTTCTCCTTCTTCTTCTCCTTCTTCTTCTTCTTCTTCTACTTGTCCTCCTCCTCCTCCTCCTTCTTCTTCTTCATCATCTTCTTCTTCTTCTTCTTCTTCTTCTTCTTCTTCTTCTTCTTCTTCTTTCTTCTTCTTCTCCTCCTCCTCCTCCACTTCTTCTTCTTCTTCTTCTTCTTCTTCTTCTTCTTCTTATTCTTTTTTTCTTCTTCGTCCTCTTCTTCTTTTTTCTTGTTCTTCTTGTCCTTCTTCTTCTTCTTCTCCTCCTCCTCCTCCTCCTCCTTCTTCTTCTCTTTCTTCCTTCTTCTTCTTCTTCTCCTCCACCTCCTCCTCCTCCTTCTTCTCTTCCTCCCCTTCTTCTTCTTTTTTCTTATTCGTCTTCTTCTTCTTCTTCTTCTTCCTTGTTCTTCTTGTTCTTCTTCTCCTCCTCCTCCTCCTCCTTCTTCTTTTTCTTGTTCTTGTTCTTCTCCTCCTCCTCCTCCTCCTCCTCCTTCTTCTTCTTCTTCTTCTTCTTCTTCTTCTTCTTTTTCTTCTTCTTCTTCTTCTTCAGTGATTTTTTTACCTTCAGACGACTAGGAAAATTTTGCTCCATTCCTTCATGAGATATTTTCTCCCCGACCCGACGGTCTCCATTGAAGTGCGCTTCAGTGCCTTTTCTCCCTTATGTTTTAGTTTTTGATCTACACTAACTATGGGTCCCGGTCGTGCTTTTATAGTGCTGAAACACCTTCAATTTTCATCTGTCCCAAAGCATTATGGGATTCTGTTTCTTTCGATACTCGCATTCTGCATTTTGTTGATAAATGATTTCTTCGACTGGAATTAATTTCTTGAAATTAACTGAAACTGATAATAAACATACATCTGCATACATGCACAGGTGCACACACACACATACACACACATACATACACACACGCACACAACCCACTCAGGCACACACACACACGCACGCACATGCGCACACTCATGAGTATGCATGAATATATAAGCATATGCATTACACATTGTTGCCTCAATGACCCACAGGATTGTTAATCCTGTTTCGCCTTCCTTCTGGCTTATCAATGAAGTGTATCCACTTGCAAATTTCTTAGACGGAATCCGTGCCATTATACATAAAAAAAACAGTAAATGATATATTCCCTGGCTTTGAGGCTAGATTGCCGAGGCTTAAATATTAAGTGAATGCATTAGATTAAAATCACCATCTCTATATCATACTAAATGTATATACATAATTGAAAGGTAAGATAGTGTTCTATTTGTCTTAGAGACAAATTCTATTCGTATACTACAAAAACAGTTGTAGGTAAGAATGCATAAATAATTGTAGATTCAAAGTGAGTCAAGGTACGAATGTTTGGGGCTGATAGAGTGAAAGGGTTGGCAGAGAGAAAGTGAGAGAGAGAGAGAGAGGCAGACAGACAGATAGACAGACAGACAGACAGACAGACAGACAGACAGAAAGACAGAAAGACATACAGTCACACAGACAGAAAGACAAAGAAAGAGAGGGTCAAAAAAGGGGGGGGGAAGAGAACCAAAATTAGTGATCGTTAAAAGAGGTCTTTCATTATATACATGGGCTTTTTGTGGTGGCGGTGTGATTCCGTTCTGTTATGGAATGGTGTGCAAAAGGAATACGAAGGCGGAAGGAAGGAAGGAAGGAAGCTTGAAATGAAGTCGAGAGTAAACAAAAGAAGGAATGGTGCCTGAAATGGAATATTTATCTCAAGGAATTTTTACCTAATTATTCATTGTTTACTTCTGATGTACCTATGGATCCAGAATTGTGTACGATAATGTGTCTGTTTATACATGCACTCAGACAGACACAGACACACACACACACACACACACACACACACACACACACACACACACACACACACACACACACA
>NC_068999.1:42491867-42494203 GCF_001194135.2 Octopus bimaculoides
TATATATATATATATATGTTCAAAATAATCATTCGACCGTATATCTTGTATACTTTATTATTAATAGCTGATATAATAGGACATAATAATTATTAGGTAACTTTTATGTATCAATAAGGTGTGTAACATAAACCATAACAAGGAAAGTTTAGTTGGACCCCCAGGGGAAGTCTAAAATATTACAAACAACACACGCCGCCATTATACTGTATCGTTACCTACTATTTCACGCCTCATAAAACTTCAATATAATTTTATATTTAATAAAAGTTACATTGAACTAAGATATTTTTTTCTAATGTCTCCTATGATATTTGAAATCACCTGGAGTTATATTGCTTGACGCTTTTTATGGATCGTTTTTGTATATTTATATTTTGGCATTTTTACTCACTTCAACCGAGTTAAGAAAAATTATAAAAATCTCTATATGGAAAATAATTTTCTTCGGTTCATAAATAATTGTTCTCCGAAAACTGTTTAACAGAGTGTAACAAAACTTCAACGTGATTCTTCTTTTCTATCTCCTATACTAGAGAGTGTCAACAAGCACGTTAGACTTCTATTACGGGCGAAGAACCATAATCAACGTTTTCATAGTAATGGCGTCTTTTATGTTTCATACGATACGCTAGCCAGCCCAGCCATAAATCATAGCTTGTGTATGATATACGGGAAGTTAAGTGGATTGAAAAGTTTAGAGAGATGAAAAAGGAACCCAAATAACGAGAAACTACTGATAGACTTCCAAAGCAACCGCCTCAGAGTTGATAGAGATAGAATATACCTACCCTACATATAAAAAACGAAGGTGCCTGATGCAAATTGAAAATTATAGTAAAATAATAACAGAGTAGGAAAACAGTTTGAAGTAAGCAATTGAAGTGGTGTTCAATTAAATACTAAGATACATGCTCGAAATGAAGAGTAGATAGACAGTCGAAAACTGATGAAGGGATTTTTCTCTGTGTTTACTTGTCCTGTTGTCCATTTGTTTCTCGTTGTTTGCATATTGAACACATTTGTTTCCGTATTTCATGTGGTTTATTGTTGATGACGTCCTTTACCCATATATGCATGTGTGTGTATGTGTGTGTGTGTGTGTTTGTGTGTGTGTGTGTGTGTGTGTGTGTGTGTGTGCGTATATACATATATATAGTGAGAATGTCCCAAAAATCAAAAGACGAAGACGGGTGTGTAAGTAACAAACTGATCTGTTAGTATAATGCTCGGGAAGTGAGAAAGTATTTTACATTTCGAGCCTACGCTCTTCAACAGAAAGGAACACAGAAATAAACAGCAAGAGAAAATAGAAAATAGAATATATATATATATGTGCGTATATATATATATATATTATTTGTATTCTATATATATACATACACATGTGTTTTTATATACATATATACGATATATACACAAAGAAGCCTCCCCCACACACACTTATCCAGAGATACAGATAGAGATAGAGAGAAAGAGATAGCTAGAGAGAGAGTGAGAGCGACAGACGGACAGATGGATAGTGAGACATTGGGATGAGGAAGAAGAAAAAGATAATTACATCTAATCAACATCTCAGCGGCATCATTTGAACCAGCTGACCGACCATCCATCCGGGCAGAAAGGAGGCAATTCGGATGCTCAACCGGCCCGTAAGCCAGCAGGCCAGCCAACCGGTCAGAAAATCAGACAGACAGAAGCCAAGCAGATAGCCAACATTGTATAATCTTTAAGACAGCCGGCCACCCTTATAAATATGCATTAGAACAACGCCTCTCCGATTATCCATGTGAGCTCTAAACAGCATCTGCTACGTGACTGACCAAAGGATATGCAACTTACATATTGTTGAGAGAAAGAGAGAGAGAGAATGAGAGAGAGAATGAGAGAGAAAGAGCGAGAAATGGTGATCGACAGAGAGAGAGAGAGAGAGAGAAAGAGAGAGAGAGAAATCAAAGAGATGGAAACAGAGAGCATGAGGGAGAGAGAGAGGGGGTAGAGAGTGTGGCATACGCATGCACACACAAAGAGATTAGCTATGAATAAAAAGAAAAGCAATGATATTATGTATATGTGTGGACATGTGTGGTTGTGCTGTTCTTGTTGTTGTTAATGTTTGCTTATGTTTGTGTGCAGGTGTGTGTGTATGTATGTGTGTCTATGTCTGTATGTGTGTGTATATATGAGTTGATGCTGTCGCAGAGTGTGATTGTGTGAGCTTGTCTGTGTGGGGGTTACTGCAAATCAATATTGTTGGTCCATACATAATGTCCCACGTTTGACATCTTGCTTATGTGCATCACTATACATATATATGTATATATATATATATATAT
>NC_068999.1:42495684-42499908 GCF_001194135.2 Octopus bimaculoides
TGTGTGTGTGTGTGTGTGTGTGTGTGTGTGTGTTTGTGTGTCTGTGTGTGTATACACTTACAGTTGCACACGGTCTCTTTCATTATCTGCAATATCTTCTTCTATCATCGTAATTTGGAATACCGGAACACCGGAACTTTGCAACATTGCAACATTGGAATATCCAGCAAAAAAAAAAAATCTTTAAAGAAAAGAATAAATCTAATTCGTGGAATAATGGTAGAACAGAGTGGAAATATATCGCAAATGGCATCTTTGTCGTAAATGTGTACCATTACCTTGCTAGTACCATGATGAAGGTTTATCTAGATATACCGTAAGATAACCACGTATATTCATCATACATGAAATGATATGGTATTTTCGAGATGATATCAAGCAAAGCTTATTGAGGACGCGGTTGATGGTAGCATCCCAAGATGCAGGCGAAAATATTAGATATCTGTGTAGGGATAAATTGACAGATGATAATCTGGTCAAACTTTTGCACGACGGATTATGAGAGTCATATACATAATTATCGTATAATCTTAGATTAGACATCAGACTAGACATCTGCCATATTTGTTAGCTTTTTTGTTGGTTGTTTATTTAAAATTATTATTGCTGTATTTATTTATTGTATATGATCATTTTGTGAATTATAGCGTCGTTCGGCCCAAAGTTACAACTGCTCTGATGGATGATTGACTGTTACTAGAATGAACAGATGAACAGTGCGCAAAGACAGGTTCTGTAACTTGAAGCATCACCACGAATGTTCCCAAAGCACGTTGTTTTTCTTTTACACAGAAGTGATTATATACTTAATTTATACATGGATACACACATACGTGCATACAAACGTGCATACAAACGTGCATATAAACGTGCATCCATACGTGCACTCATACTTACAGCTATACATATATATGTATATATATATGCATATATAAATATATATGTATGTGCGTGTGCGATTGCATATGGCGTAGTGGTTAAGAGCGCGGGCTACTAACACCAAGATTTCGAGTCTGATCCCAGGCAGTGACCTGAATAATAATAATAATAATAATAATAATAATAATAATAATAATAATAATAATAACAACAACAACATCGAAAAATACCTTCGGAATGAGAACCCAGTTTCGAAATTTCCCAAAGACGCCTGATGAAGGCTGGAGGATATATCAGCCGAAACGTTGTGTTAACAACAAACAAGATGAGGACAAATATCTGTCAAATGTAAATAATGTAAATAATGTACATAATTCCTCATCTTTTAAATATAGAACTGTATTATTGATAAAATAAGTAGCAGTTGATGTCCGGCATTATAGTAACTAATAATCAAGTAGATAAAGAAAGAAACTGCTTCACAGAACAGAAATTCTTGGCCACAAATGTCTCAAAAACCTTAAGCCGTGTCATTCTACTCATCCCCCGGGTGTAGCGAAACCATTTAATTTAACAAATGTAAATGATGTTCTAATTGAGGATTGGGGTTAATGTAATTGCCTTATCCTACCTCCGAAATTGCTGGCCTTGTGCCCAAATTTGAAATCATTATTTCTACTATAGATCTTATGAGGGTGAATAAGATAAATACGGCTTTTCTTGAGAAATTTTGCTGTCATACAGAATAGCGTAGAACCATTTGACTTTTGCGAAAGAAGCGACAGTGTATTTCGCACCAGAATAAACAGAAACACTGAAAGACTATCTTCTTGAAATATTCTAAATATTCTTTCTGGTAATCCATAAATTCACTGGCATTCGACGTGAATTCTGTGACACTTGGGGACGATGCCTGAACAGTAATTTGTATTCCAATGCTCTCAATTAGAACTGCATTTACATTTGCAAAATTGAAGTGGTTTCACCATACATGAAGGATGAATAGAATAACGCGGCTTCAGATTTCTGTGTTGTGAGATTTTAATTGGGACAGCTGTGTCTTATTAATTATAAGTTTTTCAGCTCTGTGAGGAATTTTCCTAATACATCTACTTGCTTATTAGTTACTATATTGCCGGACATCAAGTGGTTTTCTAAGAATTGAGTTACGGAGTTACTCTAATACCTATGCAGTAAGTAGAGCGTATAAACCGTCCTGACCAGGTGCGACAACAATTTTGTCCTTCAACTAATAAATGATTAATTGCGTGTTTCTAAAAGGCATGTGTTTTCCATGCTGCGATTGTTGTAATTAGTTTCATCACACGCTCTTAGATAAGATCATTTCTCACACAAATTCAACTCCGAAATAATCAATTGACTTCGTAATTTGTTCTTTCCTCGCGAGTTCTGTCGTTCTTGGCAATAAGATTTCTACATGCTATGGGGAGCGAGATTCTTGGATCGTTTTTACCGACCTAAATGTTTTAAACAATAACAGCTGGGATTTCATTATAAACCAGTAAATATTATTTAAAAGTATACACTTACACATTTATATAAACATACATACATACAAACATACATACATAATATATATATACATACATACATATAAAAATACCCTGTTGTCGATGTTGAAACTCCAATGTAGGAGCCTTGGATCTAGGCTAGAAACTGGTTCTTTCTCTATTGGCAAGAAATCTTGAAATAAACTGAATAATGACCCAGCACTGGGGTCGATTAAATTCGATTCACCTCCTCCCATGAACTTACAGGCCTTCTGCAGAATAGGAACTTAGATCATAAAACTGAAATAAATGTCGCTAAGGGTTTTCTCTGCTGCGACAATGATTCTGCCTGGACATCGCCTTGATAAGAAGAAGAAGAAGAAGAAGAAGAAGAAGAAGACTAGTGATTAGGTTCGTAATATAAAAAATCTAACAATAATACCTATGATGTGGATGATGATGATAATGATGATGATGGTGATAATGATTTCTTTTATAATAATAATGATAATGATAACTTTTAATAATGATAGTAATGTATTCTTTTTATGCCACGGGAGGAAAGCAACGATTGCCATTCGAATTTGAATGGAATGAAACATAGTTCAGGTTATTTGTATAAATTATCAAACTACAATTGAACATGAAATTTAGTCTTGAAAATAAAAACTAAATAATTGAAATACCACATCAAAATAAATAAAACAAAATTCATTTGAATAGAACAAAACTTCATTCGCAAATGTTGTTCGCATTATTTTTGTTGTCTGAGCTACTAAAACTATCTTCTTCCAGCTGGAAATCTTTATTTATAATGAGACTTTCACAGAGCAGACAGGTCACCCTCAAACAATACCTTGCGTTTGATATATCAAATTTAACGCTTCATCAATTTTGTCAATGGCCAATAGAGATCGTATCGTGTTATCACTTATTTGTTAGGAAAAGAAAAAAAGTTATTTATTTTCTCTATTTTTCCCTTAAATTTTTTTCCATTTCAAATAGATGGCATTATTATTTTTTTTTATCTCTATTTCCAACATTTAATTTGATGTTGGAGTTAAAAAACAAGAATGCTAAATCGACAGAAACAATAAGTTTCCAGACTAAAAGCTGTATAAATTTAGTAAATTTAGTAAATTTAGTGTTAACATATTTCAAACCAAAGAGAATTAAAATGTTAACTAAAAATAACATAGCTGCGAGCAAAAGTTAGTTTCACCAGTCTATATTCTTATTAAATTACTGGTGTGTTAACAATGTTTTATTTCAGTGATATAACGTACTATAGAATAAATATGTCTACAGGTTTTAGGTATTTTTAAAAGCAACACTGTGTGTCACGACTTATATAACGTACATTTCATCTTTATAATACGTGTTAGGAAACAAAAAGATGGAAAAGCTGTATGTACGTTACGACAGGTTTTGAAATCTTTGTCTGTTGCTGCGCATCAACTTTAACTCGCAAAAGAAAAAAAACCTAGAGGTTATTCTTTTCTATTCTAGGCACAAGGACCGAAATTTTGGGGGAGGGGGCCAGTCGATTAGGTCGATCCCAGTACGTAGCTGGTGCTTAATGGGCATAAGATACAATAAAACAATAAAGAAGACCATTCCGAAATATAACAATCCCTGTTTCAACACACGATTTCGCATCAGGAATCTAGTAAAACAAATCGTTAAACGAAATTGTAAACATTCACAATAAAACATCAATCGAGTCGACTTCACCGATCCTGGCCGGTCTGCAACACCATAGACACACACACACACGCACACACACACACACACACACACACACACACACACACACACACACACACACACACAC
>NC_068999.1:42500999-42505820 GCF_001194135.2 Octopus bimaculoides
CCACAGAGCCTCATTAAGGACGGACGTAGGATCAAGCACAGCCATTCAACCACCTCCTCCTCCTCTTCTACTTCCTCTTCTACTTCCTCTTCTACTTCCTCTTCTCCTTCTTCTTCTCCCCTCACTCACCCCTCCCACTCTCTTTTTTCTTCCTTCCTTCCTTCCTTCCTTTTTTTTCTTCTCTCTTTCCTTGTCGCCTGATTCTTTCAAGTGAGGAAATAAAAGATCGCTACGTCTCAGCAGTTGGCGGTTATCGAATCTAATTACTTCTCTGATTGAAACGGGGGAAACAACAACAGCACTAGCAACGACACTAGCAACCACACTACTACTACTACTACTACTACTACTACTACTACTACTACTACTACTACTACTACTACTACTACTGTAGTACTGTTGCTGCATTACGAGTAATAAATAAATGCAACAGTAAAAACTATTATGATGATAACGAGGATGATGATGCGAATAACGGTAACGGCAGCAACAATAATAATATTACAAACGAGAACCACGATAACAGTAATAGTAATAATAATAATAGCAATAATAATAATGATAATAATAATAATAATAATAATAATAATAATAATAATAATAATATTGATATTGATAATAATAATAATAATAATAATAATAATAATAATAATAATAATAATAATAATAATAATATTGATAATAATAATGATAATAATAATGATAATAATAGTAATAATAATAATAATAATAATCATAATAACAACAACATCAACAATATTAATAATTATGTTTTTGCGACAAGACTATGAGGTGCAGGGATTGTGACAACGTTTTGAAGGTGGTGGTGATGATGACGATGATGACGATGATGATGATGATGATGATGATGATGATGATGATGATGATGATGATGGTGATGACGACAATGATGATGATGGTAACGATAATTATGACGATGCTGATATTGGCGATGATTGTGACAAGAACATCAACAACACCACGGCTCCACCCCCGCCACCATCATCCTCATCACCACTACGATCATCATCAGCAGCAGCAACAACAGCAAAAACGAATAGAATGATATGATGATGATGATGATGATGACATCATCACCGCCACCACGACCGCCAAACACCACCACCACCTCCACCACAATCACCGCTACTGCACACAATATCAATAATAATAATGATAATAATAATAATAATGATAATAATAATAATAATAATAATAATAATAATAATAATAATAATGATGATGATGATGATGATGATGATGGTGATGGTGGTGATGATGATGATGATAATGATTTTCAAATGATATGTTTTGATCAAATCGGATAGGAGTGGTAACAATTTGTTTTCTCATTTAGGAAAATTGGAGAACACAGCCCAAGCAGTCACCATTGTTATTTCTGCCGTCATCGAACGCCAGAATTGCCAATCAATACTGGATCAATGAAGGATGATGGATAACAAAATAAGAAAAACAAATTATAGAAGCAACAGTATTTGTTATTCATTTGTGCGTTCGAATCCTGGAAAGAACCAGAACAGCAGTAAAGAACGTACTTACATTTTTGTTTTGCCCACAGTGAGGCGGTCAATAGGTTTAATTTCATTGAGTTTTTTTTTTCTTTATTTTATTTCCTCTGTCCTGTGCATGACATAAATAATTTTAGTAAATTACAGATCGCCACAGCAAAATTATGCAAATTAGAATAATGACTAATTCGCCAAATCTTTAGGCTGGGCCTAAAATTCACACACTGGGGTCGATGTAATCGACTCCCTCTCCCCACAAATCGCTACCTTTGTGACAAAATTTGAAACCACTGTTATTATTATTATTATTATTATTATTATTATTATTATTATTATTATTATTATTATTATTATTATTATTATTATTATTATTAAGGCGGAGAGCTGGCAGAATCGTTAGCACACCGGACAAAATGCTTAACGGCATTTCGTCCGGCTTTACGTTCCGAGATCAATTTCAGCCGAGGTCGCCTTTGCCTTTCATCCTTTCGGAGGTTGATAAATTTAGTACCGGTGACACACTGGGGTCAATATAATCGACTAGTCTCCTTCCCGCCAAATTTCAGGCGTTGTACTTTTAGTAGAACGGATTATTATCATTATCCATTTCGTTTGTCGTATACAAGTCCATGTGTACTCATGATTATTTCATTTATTTTATTCAATTGTAGAAATACCGAAATATGTCTTTGACAATTCCGGAGAGTATTGAACTTATTCTGTGTGAATCTCGGCCCACACTGTATAATGGCATTGCCCAATAATTTTCCATGTTACAAATAGAGGTTCTGTGTGGGATATTTCCCCCCTATTTCTATCTTCTGTATTTCTTTCTCTTTCTTTTTATATTGAAGGAAACAGACAAAATTAAATAGAAAAGAAAATTAATGTTATCACACAGGAATAGATCGTATGTAACATGCTCGGTTTTATCGGTTTTCCGAGAACACAGCACGCCTCCGAGAACACTGCTCGCCTCCGAGAACACCGCTCGCCTCTGAGAGTACCACGCACCACGCACCACCACCACCACCACCACCACACCAGCACTACGACCACCATCACAACCACAACCGTCACCATCATCACAATCACCACCACTGCCAATTCCACCACCATTACCACTACCACCACCATCACCACCACCATCACCACCACCACCACCACCACCACGATGATGATGCTGATGATGATGGTATCATGATGATGATGATGATGATGGTGATGATGATGATGATGTTCATCA
Organism: Octopus bimaculoides; assembly: GCF_001194135.2. Taxonomy (NCBI): domain Eukaryota; kingdom Metazoa; phylum Mollusca; class Cephalopoda; order Octopoda; family Octopodidae; genus Octopus; species Octopus bimaculoides. Next base: position 42,503,775 of record NC_068999.1, read on the forward strand.
TGATAATGATAATGGTGGTGGTATTGGTAGTGGTCGTAGTGGTGGTGATCATCATCACCATCATACTCATTGTAGTGATGGTAGTGGTAGAAGTCAGATTGATAGCGTTGAAAAAGATATAGGACGACGGCGGTGTGGTTGAAAGGTGGTGGTGTTGGTCGCCGTCGTCGTCTTCGTGGTGGTGGTCACGGTGGTCATTAGTGTGGTTAGGGCGGTCAGCGCAGATGTCACAATCAGATCTTAATGGAAGATCTCGTCCATTTTCATTAAGCATTACGACACACGCAATGAGTCCGGAATCTATTGTCTGGATCAGGAGAAAGCTAAAGCAGATACTCATCAGCGTAAACGCTTGCCAACGCCACCACCACCATCACCGCAACCACCACCATCACCACTAACACCACCACCATTATCACCATCGCAACCACCACTACCATCATTAGCAACAACACCGTGACGACGATGCCCCGACCATCGCCATCGTCATCACCGCGTTGATAATGATGATGATGACGATGATGATGATGATGATCATCATCATCGTCATCATCACCACTGCTACCACTACCAACACCACCACCATTATCATCATTATGATGATCAGCATTATCATCATCATCATTAACATCATCATCAACACCATCATTACTATCATGTTCGACATCATCATCATCATCACAACCATTATCATCATCATGATCAGCATCAACCTCCTCCTCCTCATCATCATCACCACCACCATTCTCCTCCCCCTCATCATCATCATCATCACCACCACCACCACCACCACCGCAATCATCATCATCATCATCATCATCATCATCATCATCATCACCATCAACATCATCATCATCATCATCCCATCATCATCATCCCATCATCATCATCATCATAATCGTTATCATCGCCGTCGCCATGAAATCATTCTCATTCTCAGCATCCTCTCTTCCCTCTAATTCCACCTGATCAGAATGATTCTCTTCATCATCGTCATCATTATCGTCGTCTTCTGGTCGTCATCATTGTAATCGCCGTCGTTGTCGCCGTCGTCGTCCTCTTCATCGTCCTCCTCCACCTCATCATCAACACCATCATCATCACCATCATTATTATTATCGTCGTCGTCGTCGTCGTTTTCGTAGTCGTCATTTTCCTCCACCCCTTCCTCGTTTTCGTTCTCCCCACCTCCTCCTCCTCCTCCACCACTTTCTTCTCTTCCTCCCCTCTTCCTACCCCTACTCCTCATTGTTCCTAACATTAACCTCTCTTTTTCCTTATCCAACCATTTTAGCCCCTACGACTCCCCTCAGAATCCCTGAACACGGGACCAGCAAACTCTTATGAGATTGATTATTCTTTATGTCCTGGAATCGTCCAAGCTTGAACAATGCCATAATGTAACCCGGAACGGAAATAAAATGGTAACAGTACATATCGATAGTACATATTTTATTGACCCCAGAGGCACAAGTGATAAAATCAACATCGATTGGTTCCCCAATCAGGACATAAAAAGCCTTCTAACAAATATCGCCAAACTAATTAATCTGGCATTCTACCGTTTTTGCCAAACTACAACAGTCTGCCGAGATGTAATTTCTATTAATGGCCCAACAATTATGATTACTAATACCAATACATCTATCAAACCGCTTTATTGTCACTAGGACTAACAGTGGGGCAATTGATACTCCGTCGTTTGCGACGATGAGGGCTCCAGTTGATCCGATCAACGGAATAGCCTGCTCGTGAAATTAATGTGCAAGTGGCCGAGCGCTCTACAGACAGTCGTACCCTTAACGTAGTTCTCAGGTTGATTCAGTATGACACAGAGTGTGACATGGCTGACTCCTTTCTATTGCGGGTTCCACATTTTTGTTGGCTGAGTGAACCGGAGCATCGTGAAATGAAGTGTCTTACTCAAGGATATAACACGGCACCGCATGTCTCACTCACGACCTCACGATTACAAGCCAGCTACTCCTAATTATAAAGCCACGCGTCTTCACAATGGTGCCACTACGAGAGGATGAAATTTCATTT
>NC_068999.1:42505830-42508016 GCF_001194135.2 Octopus bimaculoides
TAATTATATCGACCTCAGTCTTCAACTGGTACCTACCCGGAAATGGAGAAAAGCAAAGTCGATCTCGATAGAAAAGCATAAAAACGGACGAAGTGCCGCTAAGCATTTTCTCCGGAGCTAGTTTTGATAATTATTCTTTTCTACTCTAGGCACAAGGCCCGAAATTTTTGGGGAGGTAGCCAGTCGATTAGATCAATCCCAGTATGCAACTGGCATTTAATTTATCGACCCCGAAAGGATAAAAGGCAAAGTGGACCTCGGCGGAATTTTGAACTCAGAACGTAAAGACAGACAAAATACCGCTAAGCATTTCGCCCGGCGTGCTAACTTTTCTGCCTGCTCACCGTTTTGTTTTCATAATTATCGAGAAATCTTCGGCAGCAGATGTATATTACGAAAATAGCAACACAGCCGATCAACAAAAATAGCATAAACAAAACAACAATAGTAACATCAATTACAACAATAAACAAGTATATGCAATATTATTAACAATCCCGATTGCTAAACATACACCATGGCTGCCGTTTCACTCCCACCAATGTAAAACCACGTCAGAATCGCGGATATATTTATATGTATGAAGAACCACCTGTGACTGAGAGAGGTTACACGAGGTGAGTGTTGCTGACCAGGAAACCGTCATAGATTTTGATGGGTAATAAATCAGGAAAAATGGCGATAAGAACTCGCAGTTTCTAGGGAGTAAACAATCCAGTGTGTGCCTAACCTTCTGACATCTGTTTATGCATACGTGTGTATGTAACTGTGTGTGTGTGTGTGTGTGCAGGTGCGGGTGCAGTTATCTATTAGCGTGCGTTAGTTTGTTTTTGTGTATAGATAAATGTGTGTGCGTGTTGATATTATTTGTATGTATGTGTGTATGTATGTATGTATGTATGTATGTATGTATGGGATGTTTGAATCTTATGTGTGAAAGTGTTTGGGAAAACAATATGATGGAGAAATGCTCTCTACCCATACAGCTCATCGTGTATTGATGCGTGTGTGTGAGTGTATGTGTGTGTGTGTGTGTGTGTGTGCATACTCGCATGTATGTATCTGCAAATAAATAATCATAGGTTTATATATACATACATATATATATATATATATAATATATATATATGTCTGTGTGTGTGTGTGTGTGTGTGTGTATATATACCCGTACATATAGGCTCCTGCCTGGCTGTGTGGTAAGAAGCTCGCTTCGCAATCCTAACACGCGTTTTCACATTCGTGCTACTATAAGTCTCTTGCTCAAGGGCACAAACATGCCGACGAGTATTGAAATCGCGAATTTACGATCTTTAGTCGAATACCCGAAGCACCTAGCTACACGCATTCATTACAATGTTCTATTGTACTCTGGGAACAAGGTCCGAAATTTTGGTGGGTGGAAGCCACTCGATTAGATCGACTCCAGTACGCAGCTGGTACTTAATTTATCAACCCCAATAGGATGAAAGGAAAATTGGGCCTGGGCGGAATTTGAATTCAGAATGTAAAGACAAACGAAATACCGCTAAGCACTTCGCCCGGAGTGTTAACGCTTCTACCAGCTCACCACCTTAAATAATAATAATAATAATTATTGTTATTATTATTTCTACTCTAGGAACAAGGCCTTGAAAATTTTTGGGGAAGGGGCCTAGTCGATTATATCAACCCCAGTGCGTAACTGGTAATTATTTTATCGATCGCAAATGGATGAAAGGCAAAGTCGACCGCTGCGGAATTTGATATCAGAACGTAAATTAACGCTAAGCATTTCGCCCGGCGTGCTAACGATTCTGCCAACTCACCGCCTTATAATACTAATGATAATGGAAATACAAAAACATATAACCACCGATGATGATGATGATGATGATGATGAAGACAACGACGACGACGACGATGATGATGATGATGAGCGATGCTAGTAATGGTGATGGTGATGATATCAAGAACAATAAAACTAAGTGAAATAGAGAAAACCTCTCCAATATCCAGAAGAAGCTTTAGTTAAATGCTACAGGAGAGACTACAGTTAGAAACACGTCAAAAGCCGTATATTTATTCATGAAAAAACATCAAGTGATATATCGGTTTCGATGTCTGTTGTTTGAAGACATGGCATGGAATATACATACATAAATATAAAGTATATACGATATCTATGCATATATATATATATATATATA
>NC_068999.1:42508316-42510117 GCF_001194135.2 Octopus bimaculoides
TGTATGTGTGTGTACGTACACACACACACACACACACACACACACACACACATATATATATATATATATATATATATATATATATGTGTGTGTGTGTGTGTGTGTGTGTGTGTGCGTGTGTGTGTGTGTATTTATAGATAGAGAGACAAATAAGTAGATACACGCATACATAGATACATACCAGCATGCCTATGTAATACTTCGATAGATAGACAGACAGACAGACAGATAGGTAGATCGATCGATCGACAGATAGATAGATAGATAGATAGATAGATAGATAGATAGATGGATAGATAGATTCTCATGCACAGACAAGTACATACATATATACATTTATATACACACACACACGCATAGAAATTCCATGTCATATTCCCGTATTCCCTGGGACTACATTATATAATATCTTATTCATATTCATGAGCTAAGGTGTGATTCCGACTAAGTTTCTGCCGTTCTTTAGTTTAACAAACAACATAGATGTACTAACCTATTACCCGTCATATTACCCGCCAACATATTAAATATCAAGAGACGTGGCATATATACAATAATTAGAATCTGACCCCTATCAAAATATCAGGCAACGGTGTCTTGATGGAGAGAGTGAACTAATGTACAGCACATACATTGGATCACAATAAAACAAATCATTTGTGCAGGGCATTTGGCAAAAGCTGAAAGCTCATACGTAGTCTTCGGCGGGAGAGTCCATTATCATCATCATCATCATCATCATCATTATCATTATTATTCTTATTGTTTTTTTTTTTTAAAGAAAATACGGTCCGTTGTCTTCTGCTGAACCGGGTTCATCCCTTGACACTAGGGTGACAGCAGGTCTTCATTTCATGGAGAGTACACGGCGTAAAATGTGTGCGGAACCTAGCAACACTATTTTCTGAAGTTCTCCCTATTATTATTTTACTTCTCAGAGTTCTCGGTTTAGTTCGTTGTGTTATGAATCTTTTGTGATACTCTCATATTCATTGCATTTACTTTGTTAAATCGTTGGTTTTCGTTTCTATATCTCAGCCTGTCAAAAATTATTGAACAATCGTCAAACAACGAACAGTAAAACTGATAGACACATAACACATAACAGCAAGAACAGTAAAAAAAAAACAAAAACAAAGCAAACAGCAATGAGATTGACTCAAACTATCTGCATGTTTAATCTCTTCTGTCTACATAACTTATCAAAAAATCTGATTCGTCCTTGCTTTTGAAGATGTACGCCCTAAATATTTTCATATAATACTCATCTACTTGTTTGGTTCTTTCTTCGTTAAATCCTCTTTGAAACATATCTTCTTCCTCCTACGAGGTCTCAGAGATTCCGTGTTATATTTCAAACTTCTGGCGTTAGGCAATTTAGTACTTAAGTCTATGAAGGTGCATGAGGTAAATAATAGTTTTAGATTGCTGTTTATTGTAAACAGCGGAAGTGAACTAGAACGTTGAAACTTAATTGCGCATGCTCAGCAGAGTATAATATCTATCTGTACCAAGCGGCTTTACTCTGCCTGCTGTATCTCCGGAACGAGGGAAACAGTCCGGTTACTTATTGATCAGACGATATATATATATATATATATATATATATATATATATATAATTATTACAAATTAAAAGGGTAAAGGATTATCAATTTATTAATTAATAAATCAATTAACAATTAACAATTTTTACCAAGCCCATCGGTATGAAAGCACCATTATTGGTGGAGAACTTATTTAAAAGCTCATATATATTTATAAATATAATTAAGGGATCAGCAAATATTTGCTTCACCATA
>NC_068999.1:42510750-42511171 GCF_001194135.2 Octopus bimaculoides
GTGAGTTCCCTTATTGGGATTGTCACATTAAGTTGACAATATACTACAACTTTGTCGCTCCACTACTGCTTAAATCTCTCTGAGAGATTTAGAAATATTATATTTCTAATTTTGCTGATCAGTGAATGAACTTCACTATGATTTACATAAGTTTGCGAAGGTGAAACAGGTTTCTCTATCCAGCTGGAGAGCTACTTCAGGCTGATGACGAGCAAAGACTCAGAATCATGTCCCTGAATGCTGGCTAGGCTGGGTGGAGGAGCTTGTCTCCCCCTCACAAACTTAAGGGCACAGTAATTGTGTCAAGGCCGACAGGAAGCGGTCCAGTTTCCTAGGGCTAAACGGCAGTAGTGTGTTCCCTTATTGGGATTGTCACATTAAGTTGACAATATACTACAACTTTATATATATATATTTATAT
>NC_068999.1:42511574-42515631 GCF_001194135.2 Octopus bimaculoides
AGATAGATAGAAAAGAAGTATAGATAGCTATAAAATAAAGTAACAAATAAATACAATGAGATAAACGAGAAGAGAAAAAGTTTTGGTAAAAAACCTGTTCCTATGGTTGACAAGTAGTGACAACATCAGTTATTTCTAGAATTCTTTCATATTCTGAGATAATCCCAGAACGAGAATGTCAAACAACAGCCGTGTCAGAAAGAATACTGATCATCTCAAATAACATCGTCCCCGTCATCATCGTCAACATCGTCGTCATCATCATCTTCCTGATCGTCGTCGCCATTACATTCTTCTGCGTTCTCTTATTCAACTTTCGCCATCAACCATCATTCCTGTCTTCACCTTCGTCCACCATTCTCGTTGTACTCCACCTCGTCCTCCGACACATCATCACCTCCCCTCTGCTTTCATCATCACTATCATTATCATTATCACCATCATCGTCATCATCAACATCATCGTCATCATCGTCATCATCATCGTCATCATCATCATCATCAATGTCGTCGTCGTTTTCATCATCATCATCATGATTATCATCTCATCATCCTCCTCCTCATCATCATCACCATTATCACCACCATCATCACCATCACCACCACCATCATCATCATCATCACTACCACCATTATCATCATCATCATCACTACCACCATCATCATCATCATCATCAACAACATCATCATCGTCATCATCATCATCGTTGTCTTTATCATCATCATCACCATCATCGTCATCATCATCATCGTCGTCCCCATCATCATCATCATCATCATCACCACCACCATCATCATCATCATCATCACTACCACCATCATCATCATCATCATCATCACCACCACCATTATCATCATCATCATCATCACCACCACCATCATCATCATCATCATCACCACCACCATCATCATCATCATCATCATCACCACCACCATCATCATCATCATTATCGGCATGATCATCACCCTTTTACTTGTCATCCTCACTATCATTGCAGATGTTGCTATGGTGATCAACAGCAACATAAACTTGTATGTATCATTTTGTATAAGGAAGGCGACACAGCAATACTACTGCTGCTGGTGAGGATGGTGATGCATACGGCCAATAATGATGATGAGGAAGCGGAGGTGGAGGAGGATGAAGGGGGGGGATGCTGATGACAACGATGATGATGACGACGATGATGACAATGACGATCGCCGTTACAACGGTGATGATGATGATGATGATGATGATGATGATGAAGTTGATGACGGTCATGATCGTGACGATGATGGTGATGAGGGGCATCGCGATCACGAACACAATGTGGATGATGATGATTATGATGATGATGATGATGATGATGAGATGATAGTGATAATGGTGATGATGATGATGGTCATGATGATGATGGTGATGATGACGATGATGATGTTATTGATGATGATAATGATGATGATGATGGTGATAATGATGATGATGATGATGGTGATGATGATGGTGATTACGATAACGACGACGATGATGATGATGATGATGATGATGATGATGATGAACCTGATTGTGAGGATAAGGACGACGACGCGTTTAAGGAGATAAAGGTGATGATGAGAAGGAGGAGGGTATGCTGGTAATGATGAAGGTAATGACGATGTTGTACGATGATGTCGATGGTGATGCCGAGGGAGACGCCGGAGCCAGCGGCCGCAGCGGCGGCGTGGAGCTGGAGTTATTGATATATTGACATATCGACCGTTTCAAAATATGTTCCTCTCGGACTCATCCATTCGCCATTGGCAATAATGCTAATGATCAGACATAATCAAGACCATCATCATTTGCGTCATCACCATCATTATACCCATAGGCATCATTATTCGTCATCATCGTGGTCATCATCATCGTCATCATCATTATTATCCTCATCATCATCGTCATCATTAACAACATCATTATCACCATCATCAGTCATAATCATCATCATCATTATCATAATCGTCACCATCATCATCAATTTCATCATCATCACATTCATCACCTCCATCATCATCATTATTAACCCCCTCGTTATCGTCATCATTATCATCATTATTATCATCACCTGTCATCATCATCATCATCTTCAGCATCACCATCATCATCATTATCATCATCGTCGTCTTTTTCGCCGCCACCACCATTACCACCACCACCATCACCACCACCACCACCACCTAATCATTCCTCATCATCATCATCCTCACCATCATCATCATCATCCTTGTCATCATCATCATTGTCGTCATCATCATCATCATCATCATCATCATCGTCGTCGTCGTCGTCGTCACCATCGTTGTTGTGGTCGCCGTTGTCATCATTGTTTCCAATGCCGTGCAAGTGACACCCGTATTGTCAGCGCCATCTTTGTCCACATTATATCATTAGAAATGAAATACCTCCTCGGATTCTTTATTACATTTCAGCTCCATCAACGCCGCCACCCCGCCACCACTCACATCACTTCCCCTTTCTAATATATCACCTCACCCTACCACCATTCCGATTCCCCTCCCTCTTTTCATTTCCCCCACTTGATCCCCTCTACCGCTTCTCCCTCCTCCCCTATCTTTTCGTCTTTATATTTTCACTTTCTGTTTCTCTCACTCACCATTTCTCTGTCTGTATGTCTGTCTGTCGAACTGTCTTTTGTTGTGTTTCTACCTCTCCTTTTTTCACTCTATTCCTGCATATATGTGTGTATGCGTGTGTATGTGTTTGTGTATATAAACATATATATACATATACATATATATGTGTGTATATATATATATGCATATATATATACACACAGATGCATGTATGACATATGTATATCTATATGTACAGACGGGCAAGCACACAAGAAGGCGTCCATATACAGACGCACGCACACACACGAACACATACACATAGTTTATGTATATACTAGAGTTTTAGTATTATTAAGATGTGTGTATACATGTGAGTATATGTATATGCATGTATAATAGTGTGTATGTTTGTATATATGCATATATATATATGTATATATTTATATATATACACACACACACACACATACACATGCACACGCACATATATATACACATACATATATCCACATATATATATTTACAAATATATTTACATATGTATATGCAAAGATACATATTTCTTCCTGATAATTTTTGCCCGGTATTGTGTTTGTTAATGTATGTTGTCAAATTTCTTATATTTTCCTACGATGAGGTTCCGAAAAGTTTCGTCTTACGAAGTGGATTGATGAGCCAGGGGAGATGCGAAGAGAAGAACTAGTGAAAAAAAAAGCCGTCCATGGATTCCATGATGAAAGAAAGAAAAAAAAAAAAAAAAAAAAAAAAAAAAAAAAAAAAAAAAACCTTGTGTCTATGACATGTTGTCAACAAAAAGATAACTTTGTGTTTGAGATGGAAGATATTCCCAGCATGTGAGAAGGCCACAAGAAACGATTGTAATAAATAGCATCGTGTTCTATGTATGTCTGTATATACGTGTATGTGTGTGTGTGCGTGTGTGTGTGTGTGTGTGTTTGTGTGTGAGTGTTTGTGTGAGTGTGTGTTTGCATAAAACGTATGCTTATGTTTGTGCACAAATATATCTGTAAGTATGACTGTCTAGCTGTGTGCATAATTACATGCTTACATATATACGAATAAATGTATGTATCTATGACAGCGTATATGCGTGTGTGTGTGTGTGTGTGTGTGTGTGTGTATGTGTGTGAATATGTGGAAAGCACTACCATATGAACAAGAATAATACATAAAGTAAATACAGGTGTAAATGCACACATACTGTCATACACACATGCATATCGAAACATGTGTGCATATATACATGTGTATATATACGTGTGTGTGTGTGTGTTTGTTTGTGTGTGTGTATGTGTGTGTGAGTGTGTGTGTGTGTGTGTGTGTGTGCGTGTGTGCGCGCGCGCGCATGTGTGTGTGTATTTGTACATACATATATATCGAAATTGATCTAAATATTTATCGGAAGAAGAATACACCTATATATATATGGATATATATAT
>NC_068999.1:42518239-42518561 GCF_001194135.2 Octopus bimaculoides
CGACGCTCTTCCGATCTATATATACAAAGACATAAATATATACATACAGAGCCATACACACAGACACACATGTATATCTTGACATGAAGTTTTTAGACACAAGCATATGTTTTTTAGTAAATGGATTTGCTGTAGCATCTTGTGAAAGAGTGTTGTCTGTTGTTACTGAACGATATTTCGCTCTTCCCATGTTTACAGAGAGGAAAACATGTTGTTTATTCCCAGTAAATATTTTGTGAAAGTCAGGATTAAAGTGTGTTTACTAAAGAAGAAACAAACCCCTAATTCTGCTTAGTGCTTCTTGGATATATATATATATATA
>NC_068999.1:42519027-42522071 GCF_001194135.2 Octopus bimaculoides
ATATATATCCTAGCATGAGTATACCTGAAAGAGAGGGTGGATAAAACGTACTTTTTCTGCCGTATTCTCCATCAACAGGGTCTTGCATCCCTTTTCTTCTTTAAGAAATTCCCACTTTCCAATGTTTTTCCCATTTTCTTTTTTTTGTCTTTAACACCCGAACATATATTTACGCTTCTTTAAATCTCTTTCTTCTTCGTCCTCTTTCTCTCTTTCTTCTTCGTTCTCTTTCTCTCTTTCTTTCTCTCTGTCCTCCTCTTTCTCTCTCTCTCTGAAAATTTTCCATTTATCAATGTTTACGTTCCATTCGTATATTTTACCTGCATTTTTTTCATGTGCATTTTGTCCTATCGTCCTCTCCTTCCTCAGTTGGTCTCTCTCCTTGGATGCATTTGTTTATCTCTCTTTCTCCGTACCCCCTCTCTCTTTCTTTATCTCTCTCTCTCTCTCTCTCTCTCTCTCTCTCTCACTCTCTCTCTTTCTCTCTCTCATCCAATGAAGTTATCTTGCATGGAGCAAATGACCTCTGATCAAAATATTCAAACTGTGAACAGTCTCTTCTGGATTACATTATTACTTGTTTTCAACGCCATTGTTTCTTTCGAGATCGTAAGGTGTGAACTGAGGAAATTTTGGCTGCTCTTTCTGTTAGATCTAGCAACAACCGTGATACTTTCTCCTTAAGTCATTTTTCTCTTTGATTATTCGATATCTTAGAAATCTCATGGAAATCAATGACCAACAATTTTAAAATACGACAGCGCAGAGTAGAGAGAGCGGATCTAGAGACGTTATGCTGCATTAAACAGACATGATGACCAAGGCTGGAACTACTTGCATCATAGATATGCTATATTAGGGCTGAAAATGGGCTAAACAACAACAACAATAATAAAATCAAACAAAAAACAAAGAGACATAACAATAATGACGTCAACAACGGTTTTCCTCTCTCTTTTCTGCAATGCTTTGCCGTCTTTTTCTTTATATTGCCTCTCCCACTCACCCCTTCCTCTAGGAGTCTTCTTTTATCCGTTTCTCAGATTTCGTTTCCTCATCCTCTAGCATTCCTCTCCCCTCTCTCCCCTTCTCTTGCTTTTTATCTTTCCGCAAACACTTCTATGATACACTTCTTGCGCAATTTTTAATTATTCAAAAGACTAATTGCTAAATATAATTTATTGTTTTCACCGCATCGTATCGTGTCCTACTCCCATTACTTCCACCCACGCTTCGAATGTTTCAAGTTACGAAGCAACCCATGTGTCATACTAAAAAATATGTGCTTTTTACAATGTTCGCTTGATATGGCTTCATTCTAATATGTATCCATATTACTATCTATTATTTAAAACTTCCTTCTTATATGCCTATTACTTTACTATGCCTGTATTTTACGTTGAGGACGAATTGTGGTGTACAATTCAATACATGTATCCAACTCTAGACACGCCTACGAATCCCATTTTGACCGCTTCTCTTTGCGACTGAACTTTTTCGATCATTACCAAGCATTCTTCCGCAAAGATAAGAATAGAGACGGAAACCAAACAGAAAATAACGACTTTGTGTGGAATTTTTTTCTTTTTTTTTTTTGCCAACATTTCCTTTTCTGGGGATCGAACGCTAGAATTGGCGCATTATTTTAACAGTACCTACAATCTTAGCATCTAATTCAGCTTCTCACTTCTCAGTGCATTTCAATACAGCCCCGAGATATTTCAACTTCTAAAATTGTCTCACAAAGAATTAGAGTTGCCAAAATAAAAACGACGATCGATTCAAGAAAATCTTCCCATTGCATCATCCATGTTTTTTTCCTATTGTTTTTTTTTTTTTCCAGAAATGTGTATCTAAGAATAAATAAACTATTCCGTGCACTGTGAACAACAACTGCATTATATCTTACATTCAACATGTCCGCTTTTTTTTTCTAAAGATAGTGGTGTGTGATTAGTGGAAGATTTTAGCTACAGTTACCAGCAGGTCAAGCAAAAGCTACAACGATATAAACGCTTCCATCGTTGTTTCATCTTTATAGCAAGTTCCTATTCCCCCCGAAGAATTGTGCCAGTAACAAGAGACACGTTAAAGCAGCTGTAGAACAAATTGCGTTGCTAGCAATTTACAACTACAATTTAATTAGCTTCAATTTGTGTGGCAAGCAATTTGCTTTACGAAACACTTAATCAAAAGAAAGAAGACAGTTAATGAGAGAACTAGTGACGTAGTACTGTGTTCTATACACCTGTTTACTGCTAACAAATACTACCCACAGATAGCGGATTATTAGCTACTAATTAAGTATGGAGTTCAACATTATTAATTGTGATAATACTCTACACGTGTTGTTGTTGTCGTTGTTGTTGGTGGTGGTGGTGATGGTGATGATGGTAGTGGTGGTGGTGGTTGAACCGATGGTGGTGGTGGTGGTAGTGGTGGAACTGATGATGGTTGTTGTGGTAGTGGTAATGGTGATGATGGTAGCTAAGGTGGTAGTGATGGTGGCGGTGGAAATGCTGATAGAGTAATGATGGACATGGTGGAGCTGATGGTGGTAAAGGTGGTGGTGGTGGTGGTAGTGGTGGAACTGATGATGGTGGTTTTGGTGATGATGATGATAATGATGAAAATGGTTATGCTGATGTTACTCCTGATGCTGGTGACGCTACTGATGCTAATAAGGATGCAGGGTGATGATGGTGACGACGACGGTGACGATGATGATGATGATGTTGGTGTCGACGAAAACGACGACGTTGACGACGAAGGCGAAGACGACGACGATGACTATCACAACGATGCCGATGATGATGATGATGATGATGATGATGATGATGATGATTATGATGATGATGATGATGATGATGATGATGATGATGATGATGATGATGATGATGATGATTATGATGATGATGATGATGATGATGATGATTATGATTATGATTATGATGATGATGATGATGATGATGATGATGATGAAGATGACGACGACGATGATGATGATGATGATTATGACGACGATGATGATGATGATGATGATA
>NC_068999.1:42523957-42525961 GCF_001194135.2 Octopus bimaculoides
TATATATATATATATATATCTAAGACGATTACAAAAGCCAGGAATATGGCATTTAAATTTGCTTAGTTTAGTATAATTTAAGAGAGTTTATGCTAATGCAATGTAATTAGGATTAATAGATATCGTCGCTTACAAATGGTTCTGGGATATCCCTGGGACTTGATTATCAAGGTTCCATGTACTGGGTAATCCGTTATCGGAGAAATATAAGAAATACAAGCAAGGTATTATAGGCAGGAACATTTGTTGTAGAAAAAAGCGTAGCACAGTAGAAAGTTCATGGCTCGTTATAGTTTATATATTATCGTATTATCGTGTAAGCGGGTTTAGTCAGATCCATATCAAAGGGCTCTTCCTTACGAACCCTTACGAACCCTTACGAACCCTTTAACCTACACCTTTTCTGTTCATATTTGTTTACTCTGATGTTGTTACTTGTAGTAATAAGCTGGTGGGTTTTCACGCAGCACTTATATTTTCTACGCTGTAGATACCGGCCGATTGAATGGTACTGCCTAGGTGTCGAAACCATAGTGATATCGAGTTGGGCATCTGATGATGGGATTTCACATACGTTACATTTGATTGAGAATTTCTTCTATCTTTGTCTCGTCATTCTGGGTTGTCCCTCATTCTTGTGAAGTAGAAAGTGTTTGTGGATTCACAGTCTGCGGGAATCGCATACGTTGATACTTGGTTTTCTACATAGGTAACTTAATTAGGCTTGGACAATGCTTAGGTATTGATGTCTAGCTTTGGGAGGTTCTGTGGCACACATATAACAAATGTTTCGCTATGTTTCGGAGGAGAACACTTCATTGAAAAAGTGATTTCCTAGAATGATTGATTGTCGTGAAAAGTAATCGGCATATCTAACCATGAAGTGATTTATCTTTCACCGGAGAATGTCGAAAAGAGTAAAAAGTTCCTGCCCTCGTTGACGCCAATCAACATTTTGCCAGTTCTTGCCTCCATTAATTGAGGCCGATGTCTACAAGTTTCCTCCAAAGTATGGATTATATCTTTAATTTATTCTACTTACTTTTAGTTGCTCCATTGTTACAAACTAATGGGAATTGGGACCAGATTTTATGGAAAATGTCAGTCGGGCTCATCACCTATTTATAGAGACTTTTAGATGATGAAAATGCCAAACCAGATGAGACTA
Source organism: Octopus bimaculoides (assembly GCF_001194135.2). NCBI lineage: Eukaryota > Metazoa > Mollusca > Cephalopoda > Octopoda > Octopodidae > Octopus > Octopus bimaculoides. The sequence continues at coordinate 42,525,126 of NC_068999.1, forward strand.
GGCCGGTCCAGGCCTGACCAAGTCATTAATTATTTATAATTCATCATAGAATAACTTGGGAAAAGATAGATATGAATTGATGTTTGTGATTCAAATGTTAATATATTTTTATCTATCACTGTATCGGTCGGTACAGGATGGTTTCGGTAGCATAGCATCTCTCGCTGTCTCCCCGCTAAAACGATACTCTTTTTCTTGGGAAAAGGACTCTGTGAGTGAGTAACGTACGATCCTTCTTTCAGAGTAACACAAACAATGACGACGGAGAGAGAGAGAGAGAAAGAGAGAGAGAGAGAGAGAGAGAGAGAGAGAGAGAGAGAGAGAGAGAGAGAGAGAGAGAGAGAGAGAGAGACTATGGAAGAGAGAATCAGAGAGACGAAGTGAAGAGAGGAAATTTGGGTAAAGGTAGGAATCAGACCCAATATTTGGCTTATCCAATGTAAAGCGAAGAAAGGCAAAGTTGAGGTCGGCAGGATTTCAACTCAGAAGGCAGACATGTGTGTATGTAAGTACGTATGTATGTATGTATGTATGTATGTATGTATGTATGTATGTATGTATGTATGTAAGTACGTATGTATGTATGTATGTATGTATGTATGTACGTATGTATGCTTGTACGTCTGTATGTATGTATTATCTATGTGTGTATGTATGTATGTATCTATGTGTGTATGTATGTATGTGTGTGTACGTATGTGTGTATGTATGCATATGCATATATGTATGAATGCATCTATGTATGTGTATATATATGTATATATATTCATATATGTATGTGTGTGTGTTTGTGTGTGTGTTTGTGTTTATAAATATATTTATATACCTATTTATTT
>NC_068999.1:42528039-42530534 GCF_001194135.2 Octopus bimaculoides
TCTTAGTCATGAAAATCACGAATATAATTTTCATGTGTATGTAGATATCTAAATACATACCTAATCAGATGGACATACATACATACATACATATATACATACATATGCATATACAAATATATATATAATCACAAACGCGCAAACATAGTTACAATAGGGCGTTGGCCATTCAGTTGATTAGATATATTTATGTATCCATTCGACTATATATATATATATATATATATATATATATATATATAACATATAAGCACTAAATGTATGTTTATATATTTGCATATCTGTACATACATTGTGATATATATATACATACATATATATATATATATATATATATATATATGTGTGCGTTTGTGTGGGTGGGTGTATTTTCTTATACATTGCATATACATACATACATACATACATACATACATACATCACATCTTACTGAGCTTCATTCGTTTAGTAAGTGGCTTCATACGTGATAATGTGATTCCGTGTTCGGGCCAAAGTAAGTGCAGTATAGTAGATACGTTTTATACTGCTACTCATGATTATATTTTGTTTTTATATTGTTTTATATCGTATTATATTTTGTCATACTACATATTTCTATTTCGTATCATATGTACATGATATGATATTTTCATTATATCATATTATATCTATTATATTGTATTAAACTGTTATGTTTCTGCTATACTGCAACGTCTAACAGTTATACTTTATTATACCAAGCGTTATTAAATCTCAAGTTATGTCGTCGTACACGTCTACAAGCGTATCCCTGACTGTCTATCTGCTGCATGCTATAGATGTTGTTTGGCTTTTGTTTTGCATTTGTACAAGTTGGATCCAAGTCTCACCCAGAGACCTCAAGAGACAAGTTAGAAGTTCATGTAGGTGTTATGCCTAGGGTACCATATATTTGGATTTGTACATAGTGTTGTACGAGAGAATGTTTAAGCAACCATAAGGAAATTATGTGTTTGTTTTAAAATTTGAGATCACATAGACAATATTTTACGTAGGATATGGGCAGTTCCCATGAGCACTATCTTTTGAACTTCAGCCATTTTAGGGTTTCCTGGTATCTGAGCTAGGTAGTAATCAGCCCATTTCGCTGTCATTCCCAGGGAACCTATGACAATAGGTATTGTTTTAGTCTTCAGGTTCCACATTTTGCTAATTTCTATTTCAAGATCTTTATATTTGCTCAGTTTTTGGTAGGTCTTGACAGATATTATTATTATTATTATTATTATTATTATTATTATTATTATTATTATTATTATTATTATTATTATTATTATTATTATTATTTCATTTATTTGCCACAAGGGCGAAGGATGAGCGGGTCGATACAGAGACAGACATAAAGTGTGGGGTTTACATATGATAATGAAAGGATAAGGAAAAAACAAACAAAAGTACACATATGGATAGCATGCAAAGGTACAAAATCTTGAGGGATTTTGTACATCAACACCTTGCTCAGCTATTCAGCTAGTCCTTATTTTATCGACCCCATTGCTTAACTGGTACTTATTTTCTTGACCCCCTTTCGGGATGAAGGGAATAGTCGACCGCAGCGGAATTTGATTTCAGAAAGTAAATCCAGAAGAAATGTCGCTGAACATTTCGTTCGGCATGTTAACGATGCTGCTATCTGGCGAATAACCATAGCATTGAAGACTGCATGAGTGGTCTAACAATACCTCCAGAGCCTCCAGTTTCCATCCACCATTCAACAACTAACGGGGAACAAAAAATATTTTATGGATTTTTAAAAAAATCGTAACTTCTTTAGAGTTAGGTGATGTCTGACGATTCTCCGAAACGTCATGAGGTAACATTAATTAATCTTTTAGTTACCCTACATATGACTTTTAAATTGTTCCCTTCCGTTGTTCCACAGAACATATATAGAGAATCTCTTCTCTATAATTTTTTCACGTACCTATAAACCAATAAGCCCGTTAATCAATATTGTATGGAATGTTTTGTTATTCCAGGATTATGCCATTGCGGCAGATAAGGAAACTATTAATGTTATTGTTATTATGGATTAGGTTGTTACTGTTGCTGTTGTTGTTGTTGATGTTGTTGTTGTTTTTGTTGCTATTAACCAATGGAATGTGTAATAAATTGACAATCCTATTTAGTTAGCTGGGTTTTATTCCCTTAAGTGAATCTCTATTGTTAAGAGTTCTCATTAATATATCTAATATATATATATATATATATATAAATATATATATATATATATATATATATATGAAAGGTATATATAATTAATATATGTAATATAAATCAATCTATGTGTGTGTGTGTCTATGTATGTATATATATATAAACACATATGCATATGTCTACGTGATATATATGTATATAATCAAAACATCTATATGTATATATTTGTAATTATATATAATATATATATATATATATGCATACAAATAATTATATACATATATATATATATATACATACACATAATTGTATACAAATAT